>NC_048583.1:28130416-28385416 GCF_013265735.2 Oncorhynchus mykiss | reverse complement strand
CAAAGTAGCCTAGCTCTAGCTTGAGTAACATTGTGTCCTCCAGAGGCATGCTATGCAAGCAGTGAGAACGCTAAGAGTTCAACAGTTTGTTTGTCTGATCTCTACACTCTGGACTCGGATTGTTTCCGATTGAGGCCTTGACGTTTTACCCAGTTTGAAAAAACTGATGAAATACCCACAAGGCTCTGGCTCTGGCACCGTCCTCTGGACAGCCCTTAACCTTTACCCTTCATTCATTCTTCATCTGACCCGTCTTATGTGGGTACACACACTTGCATACATCCATGCGGCACCTACATGTAACGGTTTAACTTTCGTCCAAGGCCTCAGAGCGAGTGACGTGACCGATTGAAACGCTATGAGCGCGCACCACTGCTAACTAGCTAGCCATTTCACATCAGTTACACACACACACACACACACACACACACACACACACACACACCAAGGGGAGGCTGCTGAGGGGAGGACGGCTCATAGTAATGGCTGGAATGGAGTCAATGGAATGGTATCAACCACACGAGAACCACTTTTGATACCATTCCATTGACTCTGTTCCAGCCATTGTTATGAGCCGTCCTCCCCTTAGCAGCCTGCCCTGACACACATACCCACACTCCAGTTACCCTTACACTCTCGCTCAGCTGTGACCAGAGATAAGGGGAAAATAGTGTTAGCACATTCAGCTCTCTCTCTGTTTGCTCCCTCTCCTTTCTCAAACAGAGAGGGAGAACCAACCACTGATATGACCAGTACAAAGTTGTACCTATAGCAGGACTGGCTGTGGCACAACTTAAGCCTGGCATCAGCCTAGCTATGTTCAGGCTCTTAGATTAGGCTACTGTGACCTCGTACAAACATGCAGGATTAGCGCTGATAGCGCTGCGGGGATCAATCTGGGGCGTAAGATGCGGAAACGTACGGGTCGGTTTTCCAGACAGATTCTACTGTCAAAGAAATACTCTCCTACTGTACGTGTTCGCTTGCACCACCGAGCAGAGCGCCCCCCTCAACTTCGTCCTTCTTGAGGTTTTAAGTGTGCATGCGTGCGTATGTACGACCACTTCCTGTGCGAGCACGTGATGCCGCTACAGTCTATGTAGGCAAATTACCAGCTCATAAACAGGATGCTCTTGTATCACACATACAGTATGCAGATTCATTTCCCCTGAAAGTCCGCGAACGGAAGGAAGGCATGGTTGGTGAGCACAAGCTGTTCTCACCTGGGCCGGCTTGAGTAGAGGGAGATGGAGAGAGAGGTAGAGTTTTCGGTCACAAAAGCCTGCAGGTGTAGTGCATTATGATGTACGCACGGGCGGCTGGTGGCACTTTAATCGGGGAGGACGGGCTCATAGTAATGGCTGGAAAGGAATTCATGCAATGGTGTCAAACACATCAAACATGTGGTTTCCGTTGGTTTGAGACCATTCCAGTCACCCCACTCCAGCCGTCCTCCCCACACCAGCCTCCTGTGATTGTAAGACATGTCAAGAGCGTGTATAATGTATAGTTTTCTACTACTTTGTTCGATGGAGAAGTTAAGAGCGTTCATTTTGTTTCTTAAACTGCTGCTCTGTTCTTGAGGGATTCTTAGGGTCGACTGCCAAAATAAAGGAAACACTTGAGTAAATGAGGGATACAACGTTTTGTACATTGACAGCAGGTGCTTCCACACAGGTGTGGTTCCTGACTGAATTAAGCCATTCAAACATCCCATCCTGCTTATAAAAATGGCCAGTTGCCTATAATTGGGGCTACTCTGGCTTGAAGGAGAAGTCTCAGTGACTTTGAAAGACGGGTCTCAGATGAGCCTAGGGCGTTTAAAGTGTGCGTGTGCGCGCGCGTGTGTGTGTGTGTGCGTGCGCGTGTGCGCGCCCAGTCACCAAATCTCGATCTAACTGAACACTTACGGAAGATTTTGGAGCGGCGCATGAGACGGGGTTTTCCACCCCAATCAACAAAACACCAGATTACGGAATTCATCATGGAAGAATGGTGTCGCATCCCTCCAATAGAGTTCCAGACACTTGTAGAATCTATGCCAAGGTGCATTGAAGCTGTGCTGGCGGTTTGTGGTGGCCCCAACGCCCTGTTAAGATACTTTATTTGGGTGTTTCCTTTATTTGAGTAGTTACTTGTACATTTCCTTGGGGCTACACAGCCTGGTCTCATTGATTAGACCTAGCATAGTAAATGTAAATCTGGGACACTCAAATGATATGTTACATTTGGTATAACATGAACGTCTAACAACCCAAAGGTTGCGTGTTCGAATCTCATCATGGACAACTTTAGCATTTGAGCTAATTAGCAACTGTGCAACTGCATGCTACTTTGCAACTATTTAGCATGTTAGCTAACCATTCCCCCTAACCCTTCCAGCTAACTCTTCCCCTAACCCTTTAACATAACTCCTAACCTTAACCTTCACCCTAATACCTAGCCAATGTTAGCCACAATACATTGGAATTCGTAACACATCATAAGTTTCGCAAATTCATAACATATTGTAAGTTTTGCAAATCCGTAACATCATATGAATTGTAATCCGCATCATATACGAAATGGATGATGGACATCCACAAATGAATACATACCATGTGAAACTTAACATATCATCCTAAATAAATGGAATGTCTTGAATTTACGCACAGAACAATACGAAATGATCTGAGGCCAGGTTGCTTTACAACACTGAGGTAAAGGCTACATGGCACCCAAAGATGTTTAGCAAACCTTGTTTGCACAGGTGGGCAGTCTCATCTGTCTACATGTCATGATTTGAAGGAGGGGGAGGTAGAGGCCTGGGCCTAAAGTAGTACCAGGTCCACAACAGGTGCTCCCTCTCCCCTGGCCTGCTCAGGGCAACACAAAGGAACAAGATAATCCATCAGAAGCAACAACCTGAACTGAGGAAACAGGAAGGGGCTTATGGGTCAACTGACTGGGGCAGCACTCGGCATGGTAAAAGTTAGTTCCATTAGGAGTTAGTTCCTGATCTTCTCTGGACTTCTCTGTCATCTGATACAAAACTGACGGTAGAGGTGTCTGCCTGGTGCAATCAGAACAAATAAAGTAGTCCGGTAGTCATGAAACAGGAGAAAATGTTTTATTTTTTTACGATGGGTGAATTGAAGAGGTAGGTAGACCAACTATCTGTAGTCCAATAAGAAATGCTCATTTTCATTTGGGATTTCGCAACATTTTTGTGCCCTACTCAACATGACCCGTACCATCGTCACTACACCCATCTCTGACCATGTTTCTTCTCACTGACCGACTGGCTCGCCATATCAGCCTCTCATAACCTTAATGACCTGATCGACATTTCCAGGTAAAACAGAGCATGGTTTCAGTCTGTGTAATCAAACCAGCTCATTCAGAGTTTGATCACCCTGGGACAATCCCCTAACAGGTCTGTCGAGTCCACCAATCACCAGGCTGCTCCCTCTCCTGTCTACCAATCTGCTATCTCTCATGTCCACCAATCATCAGCTGGCTCATTGAAACTCCCTCTACCACACATACGGTACGCAAGGAACACTTCCTGTGCCATGTAATGTTTAACTAATTGAATCAATAAACGATATCGTTTTCAACCATTTATTGGTATTCAGTATGTATTAACGTGTCGTAAATGTAACAGGCCATCTGTGCTTGGTAAGGTTAAATCAGTGTCCACATCTGTCACCAAAATATAAGCTTTTGGCGTGACATTTTGTTATGGGACGTGCTGCAACAGGAATCTCTTTTCATAAATTGTCGTTTTCCCCCTCAACAACAAATAGTCTGACATGGCATCAAAGTCTACTGGCGCAGCAAGGTAAACATTGTGTAAGAGCTCTGTTAAATGTCATGCTTGACTATCCCTGACAGAGAAGACAATCAAGATGTCTTCTAATCAGTTCACTGGTGGGTGGATGAATGAGTACGCAACAATTGTTTCAAAAATACAGGGTTTATTGGTTAACTGCAATCAATAATTACAAAAAGAGAAATCAGTTTTTAATATAAACTCACATAGAAATGACTGTAGTGAAAAACCACGGCTGGAAATATACATTCAACAGTTTTACTTTCTTTGTGTCAACAATCCGGTTTAACCTTGCTCAAAACTTTAAAGAAACACGGAACAAGGAATTAAAACAATTTCACCATCTTCCATCGTTTAATATAAAAGTCCTTAGTTTGCTACCTGGAATGTATTCAAAAGTAGGCCCTTTATAACAGTTGCAAGTGAATCAAACATCCAATCAAAAACACAGATGTCTTCTCCTCAACCCATTTGGTCACTGCTATTGCTTGTAATACAAACAGTATTTTCCCTCTAAATCCTTGGTTAAGTGTATTACATAACATTCAGCCATAACCTTCCTTTAAAACCTACACTTAAAATCAGGATGTGAGAGTGAACATGGGGATACTCATCATTATGTGTTGTACCTCTTGGTTTTACCACTTTAGTCATAATTATGAAAGAGAATCCTGATTGGTCTCCATATGGAACCAAGCTGGTGTGATTTAATAGAATACAAACAGCTGAACAAAGTAGGAACAGTAAAGTACTGTTACGGTCAGAGAAAACGTTCTAAAGAGTAAGGGAGGATAGGACAGTCACGGGATGATAATGCAACAGGTATTATTTTGCTAGAATTGCAGTCCAATAATGGGGAAAACAAATAAATAATCAAAATGCTAAAAACAAAACCAAAAAAAAATCCTGTATTTTTTTGTTGCTTTAAATTAAGTTTTATTTTAACAAAGTGTAGTTACAAATATTGTTGCAGTCGTTGTAGTACAATATATTAAACTGTGGGAGAAGAAAAAAAAAGGAAACTGACAAAACATCTTCACAATCTTTAGATTAATACCGAAGATCATAATTTAACATAAAAAGAAAATATATTCTATTGTTCATTATCCAGATAAATACAAAATTAACAAAAAAAAAAAAAAAAACTAAATGCATATGATCACCAATAAATATGTTTCGATAAGTTAAATAAGCAGTGACAAGCACCAATGCTTGGAAAGTTTTAAAACAAACAATAACTATAATAATAACAATAAAAAAATGATACATCAAAAACCATAGAAGGGAGCAGGTTGCTCCTCAGAGCCAGATTCTGATTCTATAGGGGAAGAGGAAAAATAAGATAGCTTAGAGATCCCATCTCAAGTTGCAGGAAGTGGAAGAACTGCACCATGGGAATGCTGGAATTCCCTGCTGCCTGCAGAACAGCACGGACGGAGGCGGGCTGGGGAGGAGAGAGGGAGCAGGACAAAAACCAAATCGTCTTCAAGGTTTAATAACCAGTTAGACATTAAAGACATCCTTCATCCTTCCTTCCCAGAAACACAACTGCCAGTGACCAGCAACACTTCCTGTGTCTCTCAGTCACTTCCTGCTCCGGTCCTGCTCCGCTATTACATAAAATGAGACTCAAAGAATGCTTGAGAAGAACTATGACGGGACAAGTCGACGTTGAATCAAAAACTCTCAGACAGTAGTCCATCCATCCATCCATCCAGCCATCCATCCAATCAACTCTCGCACATGCTACGCACGAACCAACTGCCCCTGGCACTTTGTTTTAAAACTATTCATATCATTTCAGTTTATGTATTTTTTGTTGTTGCTCAAAGTCTGTAGTAAAAACAGCTGTGGTTGATCTGAGGACAGGGTTTGTTACTGAGCACCCTCCAGCGAGCTCAGCGCAGAGTAGACCAGGGGAAGTGCGCTTGAGAGGTGGTAACGTCAGAGGATGGTGGAAGAGTGGGGCGTGTGGTGCGATGATACACTCCCCGTGCCAAAGGCCCACTAGCACTGCTAAGTGTTCAAGAACAGAAAGACAGGTGGCACCTGGCAAAACAACAGTCTAACAATCTCTTTTTTTCTTTCCCACACCATCATTCTCATTGTTCATTCATTTCCTCTCCCATTTTGGCACTATGCCAGAAGACAGGGTAGGCTCTATGAGGGGGAGGGGAGTAAACAGCAGGGAAGAGATTTCTGGGGTGATTTGAAAACAAGTTCCCTTAATTAAGTCACTTTATCCTTAGATCATTCAAACTTGGAACTAAATTTATATTGTTTTGTGGAGGAAAGGGGTAGGGGACCATGGTAGAGGGGAGTGCCATTCATTTTCACTTTCTGGGAGGCGACGGCTAACGTACATTAATTAGGAGCAGTCTAGTCGTCAGAGACAGAGAGGCGGCTAAAGATGGGGAGGCGTCTGTTGGTGTCCAGGCTGGGGGACTCTGACCCGCTGAGACTGCCCCCTGAGCTGCTCTGATACCCCTCCTGGTCTGACAGGGAGTCCTGTGGAGGGCTGGACGGAGACTCAAACATCTGAGTGGGGGACTCCGACATGGGCCTAAAGAAGTAGGGGGTGTTGGTCGGAGACAGGGGTGCAGGGGTGTTGGGTTCGGTCCCCGCGGGGCCGCCGGATCCCAGGCTGGGGCCAAACAGGTTGGCCAGCTCCTGGCTGGAATATGTGAAGGGGTTGCAGCTTGGCCACTCAGGCATCTCTTCTGGGGAGAACATGGGTGTAGGGGTGAGGCTGCCCTCTCCTCTCAGACCCCCGGAGCTGGGGAACCCTGCGAAGCTGTAACTGTGCTGCAAACGAGGACGCTCCAGCTTATTGGAGGAGAGCGGGGAGAAGGAGGAGGAGGATCCGGGAGGGGGTCCACGGCGCTCCTCTGCATTGTGGATGAAGTGACAGCGGGGACCGTAGGGGCAGAATCCGATGGTGTGAAAGGTGCGACACAGCTCGGTTTTGTATTTAGGGTGGCGGCTGAGAGAACGCAGCTCATGGATGCCGTGGGCGAACTGACACTTGTCGCCATACTTGCAGGCTCCGTTCTCCTCGAACGGACGGCACAGCTCCGTCTTGTAGCGGCTGGAGTTGACCTGGCTCTGCTGCTGGCTCTGGCTGTTGCATCCCAGGCTGGTAGGGCTAGCCGGCCCCAGGCACTTCTGTAGGAGCCTCTCGCCTGTCTCAGAGAAGGAGCGGTCTCTCATGCGGTTGTCCTTGCTGCTGCCACTGATTAACCCTGAGGTGACGGAGCAGGAGGAGGGGTCTGATATCTTCAGGCTGTTGAGGAACTGGTTCTGGTGGAACTTGGAGCTGGGGTTGGGAAGGTGCTGGGGTTGGGTGACCGAGTGGTACACAGACACCCCTCTGCCCAGCGAGGGGGTCCCTACAGCCTTCCTGTCCCTGTCCAGCAGGGCTCCAGTGGGGGTGGACATGGCATGATGGGGGGAGCTCAGTATGTTGTTGTTGTTGTAGTTCAGCATCTTATTGTTCTGGAAAGAGACAAATTATTAGATCTAAAAGTCAATACAAAAACACATTTATTTATATGCAAAGACCACAAGAAAGAGTATTTTACATTTCATAAAGGGAAGGAAAACATCCATAAAGAAATCCCTGAATGACCATTTATGTTCGTTTCGCATTAAATCCTAAGGCGGATGCAGACCTATAGAACAGAACAGCTGGTTTGGCAAGTTGCCCTACTGAGGAATGTGTGCCTGCAAAGTAAACGGCGCAAAGGAAGGAGCGCCTGAGAGCGATCATGGTCCCGGTTACAAAGGAGCTGCTGAATCTTTTTTTATTTCAATTTGAAATGAAAAAGCGAAATTAAAACGTAGTGTGAAGAAACTCAAAATGGAAGGCATATATTAGGCTAGTAACGAAGTTCTCGTCAAAAGAACACTCGCATCAGGCCTAGATTTGCACGACTAGGTGATTAATGGAATAAGAAAGCATGTTTTGCCTCACACACAAGATTCATGTATAGCTAACGTTACGTGGACCCTTTTATGCACAATAACATCAATTTAACTTCAAAAGTTGTTAAACATGAATACAGTACCCATAGGCTATGGGTTTCAAAACTGTAGTTTCAGGCACAAGTATATTGAAACTTGATTGAATGAATGCAACATCCCGTCAAATATACATGCAGTTCTAGCAGCTTACTTAGATTTGAATGACGTGTTGGTCAGCGAAAAGATCCCAATTGTTTCGATCGCTAGGCTAACTGTTTCCATTGAATTAAATCATCAAAAGCACTCGTGGTTAACACTTTCCTTGAGCAAAAGTAGCAGGCCAGCAAGTTTCCCGTTATATCACTCGAGTTAACCCGGTCTGACTCACTCTTTTATGACGGGATATTAGCAATCAAACAAGGAAACGAAAGTTAGTCAACAAAGTAAAAAAGAAAAAAAATCACAACAAGAGACATCATGCATCAGAGGCGAACACTGCGCTTGGCCCGAAAGCGCATCATGGAACTCACTCTCGGGTAAAGTTAGTTTGCAAGCTCAATGAGCAAACTACAGTAGTTACACTTTCGCGTTATAGCGGGCTTATCTACATGTTAACGGGTCCCTTTAATGCATTAGAAGAAAAGCGTAAACTTAAATTAAAACCACACAAAACTAGCCTAGTGAAATGTCGAATTCCAGCACTGACTTGCATTGGCTTGGAAAGAAAAAGCCGAGTAGAGGAGTTTTTTTGTAGCTAAAGTTACCTTGTTCAGTACTTCGCTGAAGTCGAATGGCGAAACCACTGCCATGGTCATCTTGGCAGCGTAGAAAATCAAATCCAAAATACGTTTTTTTTTTTAAAGTGTGTTTTTTTTAATTGAAATTACACAGGATGGTAAATTCTGTTTTGTCAACTTTTTTGCCCTAACTACTAGTACACCCCCTCTGCCTCGCACCAGTTCCGCGCATTTCCTTTATAATCGTGTGCAGGAGGAGCTTGTAGTGACGCGGCTTTTCTTAGATCGAACCCTTTTTTTGGGGGGGGGGGGGGGGGGGCAGTTGCACCAGTTGCAAAGCATCCTCTCAGCGCACATGTTGCATTGCCTTTGCAACTCTAATAATACTTTTCTCCAAGTTTTCAAAACAAACTGTAATGCGTTAGACTTTCCCCTCTCATCTTGTTCAGTCTGCAGCATGAAGTTACAGCACAATGTTACATTCAATATATAGGAAAAATGCCAACTAAACTATTTCCTATTCCAACATGCAGACTTGCACTTACAGAAACACTCGTGAATACATTTTCCAATGTAAGTGTTATGAGTCATGAGCCTAAACCCTTCAATCCATCAAGAAGCTCAGGCTTGTCAACGGTCTGCAAGGCCTATTGACTTTTGTTTGTTCAAAGTTGCAGGTTTTCTGCATGTCAAGTTTTTGTTCAAGCAAGTTTTGAAGCCTAGTAGACACAGCGTAGCCTACTTTCCCATCCCATGTTACTGTATTATAATCAACCACATACTGTACATTGTATTACTTGCCCAGGCCTACTTTATTACAAGTTGGGATGTCTAGTTTGAAGGTGTTCTAAACTTCCTCAACAACACTTTCCTCAAGCTCTTCTAGGCAAACAGTCAGAACTTGTTTACTTTGTAACGCTCTCTACCCCCCCTCTCTCTCTCCACCCTCTTTTTCTCTCTCCCCTGTCTCTCTCTCTCTCCCCACTCCCCCCCCCCCTCTCTCTCTCTCTCTCTCTCTCTCTCTTTCTCTCTCTCTCTCCCCCTCTCTCTTTCTCGCCCTCTTTCTCCCCTTTCCCTCTCTCTCTTAATTCAAAGGGCTTTATTGACATATGTTTGCATTGCCAAAGCAAGTGAAATAAACAAAAGGGAAATAAACAAGGGAAATAAACAATCAAAAATGAATAGTAAACATTACACTCACAAAAGTGTTTTAAGTGTTATATTATTGGCAATGTTTTAACAATGTGCAAATAGTTGAAGTATCTTTCTCCCTACATAGTATCCTCAGGCTCCCTTCTGTTATCATCCTATTTCACACACACAACACACAGAAACACACACACGCACACACACTGTCATTAATTTACTCTTAATTGTCCTGTTGAACAACCGACTTTCCGGTGGATTCTGTAGGCAGCCAGAATTAGTTTAACCCTTACCTACCTCGCTCAACTCCAGCCATACGCACGCACACACACACATACGCACGCACGCACACGCGCACAGCACAGCCACATGTAATGCAGCCTACAGCCTTGGCTCAGTTTACAATGAAAACCTGCTCTGTTATTTGAAATTCACGGACTGCTCCCTGATGATTGAACAGGAAGTCTCATTGGAAGTTACAGCATGAGAATAGGCATCCACTGTTCTACCATCTATTCAGTGCAGTTGCAGTGTTTCAAATCTATATTTGCACCATAGAGGTAGGCAACGTACTCTATATAGTGTAGGGCTATAATATTGTAGCCTGGGCAAACAGTGACCATAGGAGTTGGCAAGACAGCATAAACAGATCTGGAGCCAGGCTAATAATATCTAGTAATATTGTAATCTTCTCTATTCATTCCCCATCAGGTTATTTACAGATAGGTGGGCTATAGGCCTGTAACCTAATACCATAGTGATCCCACCATGTTCAGACACATAACAGGCAGCCACAATCAAGTTGTGTATGTAAAAAGAACTAGGTAACCCTATATGCAAATCCATTGTAGTCTGCCCTGCCTCGACTAACCTACACACACACACACACACACACACACACACACACACACACACACACACACACACACACACACACACACACACACACACACACACACACACACACACACACACACACACACACACACACACACACACACACACACACACACCTCCTGTAATCCATGACAGAGCAAGAAAGAAAGAAAGAAAGCTGAGGGTGAAGGAGGGAGGAGAGGAGAAGAAAAGGAGCTGTTAAAAAGGTTGGAGGAGGGAATGGGGGAGAGGACGAGGGGGGGGGGTGTTGTGAGGGAGGTGTAGATTTATAGAGGACGTTTATTACTACACACTGGCCTGGGGGGAGAGGGGGAGGAGGAAAGGAGAGGGCCAAAACATTCATCCCCCCCATTCCTTTCCTGCTTTCCCTTCTCTTCCTTTCTCTTCCCTTTACCCAGCAGCCATGCAACGCAGCGGGGCCCTAGGGACTTAGCTATGTTGACGTTTGTTTTCAATTGAATTATTCTATTTGAGTTGAGAGATCAGGAGACAAAACAGAAACATTCTTGGAGCTCTCACAGGGACTGGGAGGGGAGGCTTGGAGTCTAGGCTGAGGAATGACTGCAGTTATTTTGGAGACAGTGAAGAAGAGGAGTGTGTGTGTGTGTGTGTTGTGTTTTACGAGGACTCTGAGCTGTATGGAGTTATCTCATCTCATCACCCCCTGGAGTGGTTTTAGCCTACAGACAGACCGGATGGAATGACAGACATAGCTGAGGGAAAACATGTCTGTCTGCAGTTCAAAGAATGTTCCTGATTAATAAGGTGGATCTGATCCATTGCCTCCTGAGGAAGAAGCCTGTGTGTGTGTGTGTGTGTGTGTATGTGTGTCTGTGTGTGTGAAGAGAGGCTTCACTGTATGATGTATACTGTATGTGGCTTTCTTCCTGGTCTTTGGATAAGGCACCTGCTTCCTCCCACCACCACAAACAAGCAGGCTGCTCGGTCAGAGGATATCAGATATGCCCCTTACAGATCCAATCCTTACAGCCAGCCAGTCAGCACTGGTTTGAATTGCTCACACCCAACTCACAGGCAAAATAAATGAGTGACTCTCTGTCGGTTTCTATCAGCTCCTCTGTAGGCAAACACCACGTTCTGGAAGTGGATGGGAGCTTCGTCATGCGGCGGCAGGCTTCTCTTCGCAGTGTCATTCTGACTTCATCCTCCTTGATCTCGCTACCACCCCTCCGTCCTCCCTTTCCACAGTAAGGTCAAGGCTGTCTTCCTTTGCTGCAGGCTGTAGGGCTTTACATGTGTCCTATTAGAGAAGAAGAGGGAGCTGAGCTCTCCAGCCTTTCCAGCCCTTATCTGACTGTTTGGATATGTTGTGATATCATCCTCCTGTTTGAATCATCCGGTTGCTGGGGAGGGTTGAGACCTGAAGACACTGATCATGTTTTCAGATGTTATGAAGGGGAAAGAATAATGTGAATTGAGATGAAAGGAACATCCAAACTTGGTGTTATCAGAAGAGACCGGGCATGTGGATGGCACAGGGGGTTGGTGGCACCTTCATTGGGGAGAACAGGTTCGTGGTAATGGCTGGAGCGGAATTAGTGGAATGGTATCAAATACATTAAACATTTGGTTCCAGGTGTTTGATGCCTCTCCATTTGCTCCGCTCCAGACTTTATTATGAGCCGTCCTCCCCCCAGCAGCCTCCTGTGGTGGATGGAATAATATCTTGACCCGCTGAGAGGCATGTCAACAGTTGATTGCAGTTCTCTCTTCCATCCTGTAGAGGGTGTGCTTCTCCCTTGTCCACATTCAATCACTTTCCTTTAGTCTCTCTCCCTCTCTCCCTCTCTCCCTCTCCCTCTCCCCCTCTCCCTCTCTCTCTCCCTCTCCCTCTCCCTCTCTCTCTCTCTCTCTCTCTCTCTCTCTCTCTCTCTCTCTCTCCCGCTCTCTATCTCCCGCTCTCTTTTTGCGAGTCTCTCTATTCCCCTGTGTTTTTACCACATCTTCTCCTCCTACGCACCTTTCCCTCCTTCCTCCCCGGGATCTGTTCTTCAGTTCTTTCCCCTGCAGGGGATGAGAGAGAAGCCCCTGTGATTGTCTCCTTTCATGTTTAATGTGATGTTTACTAAGTCTCCGTCCCAATTGGCACCCGATTCCCTATATAGTGCATTATTCCTCACCAAAGTAGTGCACTATAAAGGGAACAGGATGCCATTTTGGACACAGTTTCCATGGGAAGAGTTGGTTCGTCAGGATGACTGTGGTCTTCTTGCTCTGTGTTTTGTGTGGCTGGGGGGGGGGGGGGGAGATAGAGGAAAATAAAAAAGAGAAGAAGAGATTAATTGTCCATAAAAGAGTAGCCACAATATTGTTCGCGGCGTACCACCAGCTGCTCTTACTGTTCCCATGAAACACCGCCTCCTAAATGACCATACGACCATCTACTACCACCCCTTACACACACACACACACACACACACACACACACACACACACATGCATTGTGTATATATTATTCTATGATCATCCTGACACACAGCACAGCTCACCCATGACCTCTGGGAAACACACATTATGAACATGATTCGCTTGGACCCTCTCAGTGTCTATTCAAAGCAACATTATACAAGAGACAGGATTGTGAAATCTGAAAGACAGAGGAAATGGAACATCTACATGCATAACTTCCCTCACGGGAAAAGAACGTTCTTGAATTGAATTCTGTTGAGTTAAGTTGAATTGAATTCTGCTGAGTTAAGTTGAATTGAATTCTGCTGAGTTAAGTTGAATTGAATTCTGTTGAGTTAAGTTGAATTGAATTCTGTTGAGTTAAGTTGAATTGAATTCTGCTGAGTTAAGTTGAATTTAATTCTGTTGAGTTAAGTTGAATTTAATTCTGTTGAGCTAAGTTAAATTGAATTCTGTTGAGTTAAGTTGAATTGAATTCTGCTGAGTTAAGTTGAATTGAATTCTGCTGAGTTAAGTTGAATTGAATTCTGTTGAGTTAAGTTCAATTGAATTCTGTTGAGTTAAGTTGAATTGAATTCTGCTGAGTTAAGTTGAATTGAATTCTGTTGACTTAGGTTGAATTGAATGTTTACCCACTATTGATAAGCAGATGCTGTTATAACTGATGAGCATTTCACCTATCCTGACAGTTTTCTGTTTGGAAACGCTATGCTCGTGAGAGTTTGTAGACTGGCAATTGATCGTGTGCAACTTTGTACAAATCTGTATTTGATTAGGAGACACCGCATCTTTGTGAGATTCATTTGATTGGTTGTTCTTCCTCGGGGAAGAAAGGAGAGGAGAGGAGAGAAGAAAAGAGGAGGAAGGGATTACGTCTTTTTGAGCTGTCCTGAATCAACCCAAGGCGTGGAGTTGTAAGACAGATCACATCATCTTCTGACAACTTGTTTGGTTTAGTTGGTCCAACCTGTGATTTCTCCCAGTGCTGCATCTCTCACATCTCTCACTCTCTCACATCTCTCATCTCTCACATCTCTCACCTCAAGGTGCCCGTCCGTCTGTATTCCAACAACTGTCATTATAGTTATCCTCAATCTGTCCAAATAGAGCTCAGCTCCTAAACCTGCAACTAATGTTCCACACTTGCACGTTTGTCTCACGTTGTGTTTTATGGAGAGACTGAATGTCTGTAGGTTAGCCTGTAATACCCTGTAAGTGAAGACTGCATTGGCCCTAAATCTCTTTGGGCCAGGTTAGATTCAGGCATGTTAGTGAGTGGTTAGGGTAAGTGGCAGGGTAAGATTACGCCTTGGCATGCCAGTAGGCTATGTCTGCTGGTATGCATGTGCCTATGGCTGTATGGGAAGACATTGGACATTGGACCAGAGTCTCTTTAACATCAGATAATAGAGGATTGTGGTCATCTGTAGTGACTGAACCCAGTGGTCTGTGTAAAGACAAAAGGTGTCTCTAGCCTGGTCTTTGAAATCTGTTTGTGCTGTACAGCCAACTCCTATGGTCGTCGTCCGAACAGATCTGGGACCAGGCTAAGGTGTCTCGGCTTCCGTAAGTGGCAGGTCATTGGTCGGACAGCGTCTTTGAGAATCCTCACCCAGTGGTGAAAAGTCTTTGTCTTGTTTTCCAACTGTCTCGTCAACTCAGTGAACTGTTGAGTCTCCCCGGGAGGTGTTCTGTTCTTGTGAAACAAATTGACTCTGTGCGTCTCAAATTTCACCCTATTCCCTATATAGTGCACTACTTTTGACCAAAGACCTGGTCAAAAGTAGTGCGCTATATAGGGAATAGGGTGTGAATCGGAATGGAACCTCTGTTTAATGGAGAGATGATGAGCAGGAAACGACCCAGATGAGCAACAGCAGAGGTATGTGGAGAAAGATCAGGGGGCTATAATGCCAGAAATCACTCCTCTTTCTCCTTTTTCCACTTTTTCCAAAATGTCCAAATGTCTTCTCTCTCTCTCTCTCTCTCTCTCTCTCTCTCTCCCTCTCTCTCTCTCTCTCCCTCTCTCTCTCTCTCTCTCTCTCTCTCTCTCTCTCTCTCTCTCCCTCTCTCTCCCTCCCTCTCTCTCTCTCTCTCTCTCTCTCTCTCTCTCTCTTCATCCCTCAGTGAAATGAGGGAAGAGGACCAGCTTTTTATGTTCATAAAGGAGCCAGAAAAGATCAATCCCTTTACCTCTTTCGATTATTATTTAACAAATGTGTTTTCAATCATCTCTTTGAGAGACTTTTTAAGACCCAAATGAGAACATATGATTGGCTACAGCCGGTGCGTGGATGGAGAAACACAGTAGCTATAGGAAATGGGTTTTGATAAAAGTGTACTATGTCCAGTCCAACAGGGGTTTGAACACTATTCTTTTGGTAAAGGAACACATCCAAACCCTCTTAACTACCATCTCTGAGTCTTTGACAATGGTCCAGTCCAACCTTCGCCCATAAACAGTTCTCTCTCCCCCCCCCCCCCCCCCCCCAAATAAAACTTTTACGTGTAAAAAATCTCATTTTCACATGTGGAATTGCAGATTCGCATGCAGGGTTGAACTAGTGTTATTCTCCTCACATGTGAAAAGATGGAGTTATTAACATGTTTGAAAAGTTTCCACCAGTGGATTTACGGTGACCACCTCTAAAAAGGAAAATGCGGGACAAAGGAACAATTTTGCGGGAACAGTGGACGGAATCATTTCAATGGGGGTTAATGGGTTGCTTTCAAATGGCAACGTCGTTCTGCCGTATGAAGGTCACTGCATGATTAAAGGGGCAATCCTTAGTTTCTGCATCCATTTTTGGACTTGTAAATCAATGATAATACCCCATTGATTCTTGAAGAACACAACGTAATAATGCTTCTGAGCTTAGTTCGACTGTCGCACCCCAACGGAACCCCAAAATATATGTTTTGTTTTATTCCAATGTTTGCAAGCAAAGTAAATGTAAACAACCACTGTATAGCCTTAAAACATAATGCATCCATAGCGACGTCTATGGATTTGAGAGCGGTTGCATTTCTCTAGCTCCAGCCTTCACCTTTTTACTGAAACTGTGGTGGGGGGTACACTTTGTTCATGTTTCAATGAAGGATTTCTGCTTTAAACACCTTCACTAGAGTCATAGTGTTATTATATGGTGCAATCCTCTAGTGAGTGAGTTCCTTTTGTGCCTTTAATATTAGGCAAAACTTCTGAAGTCGGGAACAACATTGTTAGTATTGTGAACAAAAAGAATGAAAGCAAAACATAAACCCAAAGGTATTGATCGCAAAAGGAAATATTGTCAAGGAAATCATTTAGAAACGTGAGAACAAATGAACTGTAAATGGATGCAGAAAAAAAAAATCTGTGAAAAATTTTACATGATGACGCAATTAAATGAAACACTTCCCTCTTTCCTGCAACACCTCCCTATTTTTGGTTGTTACCCCTGCTGTTTATGCCTTTTCTTCCTGTTGCAAGTTTTTGCACATTCATTCCAACAACATAGCGTCTTGCATCCCACTGCTGGTTTACCTCTGAAGCTAAGCAGTGACGGTCCCTGGTTGAGAGACCAGATGTAGCCAGATGTGGTGAAAAAATAAGCATGTAACTTCACACATATCCACACGTCTGACTCATATGAACAAAAATACAACAATATATTTTTTCTTCATGTGATTTCACACGAAAACCAGGGGTTGGAACAGACATGATGTCCCTAATTGTTTAGTTCTGAACAGAACCAGTATTAGTTTTGTTTTGTTCCACTGTTCCGACCAGCAAAATAAAGTTCTGAACCGGTTCGAATTTTAAAAAAGTGCCCGTTTTTACATTGTTCCTTTCGGTTCCTTTTTCTACCTGTGAAATTAACCGTTTCTTCACATTTGATTCATTAAATGACGTGCGGATAGAGCAGGCAAAGCTAAAGTCGTTTACATGCGTGATGGACAGACAAGTGTAGCCTAGGGTGCAAGATGCGACTGACATTAATCCATTCATCTCTAGCTAAATCAAAATCTATTTTCCTATCTTCTGAATCACGATTGTAAACGCTAGTACAGTGGCCTATGCTTCGTAGGGGGAAGGGGCATGTAGCCTAAACAGGCACACACACTGGCAAAGATTTTCTGCTTGCAGGCAGACACTGGAATAAGGTTCAGAGTAACAGAGTGAGGGCTTTCAATATGCGTTTAGTTGCATTTTTTTTTTGTGGAACTAGAAAAAAAATCCCTAGAACGTAAAATAACATGATTAACCTGTTCCCATGCTTTTAAAATAACTGTTCTGGTCCAGAACAGTATGGGTCACTTTCGTTCCCGGTTCCATTTCTGTTCTTTGAAAACGTTTGTTATTTTCTGGTTTTCGGTTCTGTTCCCTGAAATAGTTTCAACCCCTCCTGAAAACCACGTGTTTTTTTCACGTGATTATCTCATGTTTTCTTTTGTAAGGGCACACACACACCAGCTCAGTACTCTTCCAGTAGGCCCCATTACCGTCAGATCAGTCCCAAATGGAGGCCCGCATGGCTTTGTCAGCCCATTTGTGTCCTCACGTTATGACCATGTTGTGTGACAACCCAATATGGAAACACTTTTTGGGCTTGTTAAATAGTTTCTGGTTTGCGTTTAATTTTTTGTGTGCTTATATGCTCGGCTAAATCTAGTAAAATATAATTACTTTCCCAGAAATGAGAGTTTAGGAGTTTACAGTCGTCGTCCCCCCCCCCCCCCTACCAACCCACAGCCCACACCAGTCATCAATATGCAGGACACATTTACCAAATCTCATGCCCCTTACATTACCCCCCAACCCCAACAACACCACCCCAAGTAGTCTGCCAACAACACCCAAACAAGCCTTTATTCTCCTCATTGGAACCATCAAACTCTGTGTTATGTGTTTGCACAGAGGCAGCCAGTAAGCAGCTGAGGGCTTTCTCTCAACGTCCTTCACCGTACGCCTGGCTGTCAGGCCTGAAGAGAAACTCTTTGTAATCTAGCTGCTTCTATCTCTCTAGGTATTCTGTCAGACCCGAAGTAAACAAGCCTGCATAGAAGACAGAGACAAGACCGTGTACAGATGCATCTCTCTCTGTTGATTATCATTAATCAGTATCTCTGACATAGCCGGTCCAACATTCAGGTCCATGGCCTGTTAATCACCGGTTGGTGTGCTGTGGTGGTGTGCTGTTTCTCAACCTCAGGTCCGCGGGCCAGCACTGGTCCCTGGGATGTTGCTGACTGGTCCCTTAGATAGTTACCTGACACTGATTTGGTCAGTTATTAAGTGCTAGTTTTGATGTAAGTGGACCTCAGAGGAGAAAGGACCATAGCTTATCCAGCCCCCCCTAAAGTATGATAAACATTGCTGCAGCGAACTGAGCTCACTCACACCGAGCGCCTATGGCATATCACTTCGATGACTCTCCCAAGCTGTGGGACGTAGCCTCGTGTTTGTTGGAGCCCAGCGAACCCCGTCCGTATCTCTTTCTGATGCTCTCTGGCATTACCTTTGACCGCCCCCGGATCCTAGACGATGTCCAATAAAATCAAACTGAAGACATTCTGAAAAGGAAAAGGAAATGTGATGCAGATGACCGCCATCCCTGCAGGGAGAAAGCTAATGCTTTTAATATGTTGACCTCAATGTCGCACCTTTTTCAATCCAGCTCTGTACTGTGGGATCCTGGGCTAGGTTCTTGCACATGCTTGGGCGGCACTCCAAATGGCACCCTATGACCTACATAGTGCACTACTTTTGCCTGGAGCCCTATGTCGAAAGTTGTGCACTATGTAGGGAGCAGGGTGTCATTTTGGGATGCACAGCCTAGGTTCCCTGCTGCAGATGCTCTGCTTGGCCTGCTCGGCTGTTTCCAAGAACCAGGAGGGAAGGAGTTCACCATGACTCTTCTTAATGTTTCTCAATCGATGGAGACAAGTCACTGCAGAATATACGACAGCAGCAACGCCTTTCCTGAACCACAAACACTCGCACACTCCTCAATATCACACTGGTAATAATTGCCAGCACTAATTAAACTGTCAGTCAACTGTAAGTCATATTTGCATAACCAATGTCATAAGGTGTGTGTGTGTGTGTGTGTGTGTGTGTGATGTCTAAATTCTATAATTTCCCTTTGGGGGTGGGGTGGGGTGGGGGGGGGGGGTGAAATGAGTTGTACTGTAGTCTGTATATTCAGAAATGTCAAACTGTGGACAGATATAGAGAGGGCTGTGGAAAGCTGATGTTGTAGACAAGGAAAAACAGATCGCTTTAGTGTGAGAGACCGTGAGTGGTTCGATGTGTAGGTGTGTGTTTTTGGAACCGAGAGGTACAGTATATAGCACAGGACATTCCACTGTGGGCAGAACGTCTATTCTATACATGACTCACCCAACCACATAACACTGAATGATCTCTGCCTTTTGCTTAGTTTTCTTTTTTAATTTGATTTATTTGACAATTCAGACTTCTTAAAATGTTACACCAGGCAACAGATTTTATTTTATTTTAGTTCCAATTTGGACTAGTCTGCCAAGAGTCCTTAAACATTAAAATACAATTTATAATATGATCACATTTTCACATGTAAACACACTGTTACAAACAGACATAGTACACTGACATATTGACCAGATAAATACTGTTTTGTTCTGTGCAATCTGCAGCCTCCTAATTTCAGTTGCTGATGCCTTTACCCAGACCACAGAAAAGTAGTTCACCTGATTCCCAATTAATGCTTGGGTTGTTTGCTTAACAATCTTTCCCAGTAAATATTTAACTATCCTTCTGATCGTGAATTCAGTTTAATATTTAAAAAAGATTAGTTATTTAAGATGACCATGATAAGCTGTTGTCTACAGTTGAAGTCGGAAGTTTACATACACCTTAGCCAAATACATTTAAACTCACTTTGTTTTAAGTATGTGAAATGTCAGAATAATAGTAGAGAGAATTATTTCTTTCAGCTTTTATTTCTTTCATCACGTTCCCAGTGGGTCAGAAGTTTACATACACTCAATTAGTATTTGGTAGCATTGCTTTTAAATGGTTTAACTTGGGTCAAACCTTTCGGGTAGCCTTCCACAAGCTTCCCACAATAAGTCGGGTGAATTTTGGCCCTTTCCTCCTGACAGAGCTGGTGTAACTGAGTCAAGTTTGTAGGCCTCCTTGCTCGCACACGCTTTTTCAGATCTGCCCACAAATTTTCTATAGGACTGAGGTCAGGGCTTTGACTCAAATGATGTAATTCAGAAGCCATTACATAATTTTCATAATTTTCGGAAAATGTCCAAGCTGTTTAAAGGCACAGTCAACTTGGTGTGTGTAAACTTATGACCCACTCGAATTGTGATACAGTGAATTATAAGTGAAATAATCTGTCTGTAAACAATTGTTGGAAAAATGACTTGCCAAGACTATAGTTTGTTAACAAGAAATTTGTGGAGTGGTTGAAAAACGAGTTTTAATGACTCCCAACCTAAGGGTATGTAAACTTCCAACTTCAACTGTAGCTGCACCCGTAGTAGTTTGGTTTCTGCCACTTCCTCAGATACAGATACGTTTACTGACATGGTTGAGGATGCATAAACAACAAAGTCAAGAGACTTATTTCCATTGTGATCCTCAAAAAAAGTATTCCGCCTACATGCTCTGTCATTCCCATACCATATCAAATACTCATGTCGTATGGGCCGTGGCAACACATGCTGAGACGGTCAGAGTAAAGGTCAAATAACTTGGCTCTGTAGAAGAGCGAAGAGTCTAGCTCTAATAAGACGCCTCGAGACAGATGACGAAAGAGAGAGAGAGAGAGCGAGAGAGAGAGAGAGAGAGAGAGAGAGAGAGAGACCAATGTTCACTAGCTACTTTATTAGAGAGAGAAGAATAGAGATGGCAGAGACACAGCAGAACAGACTGAAAGGAAGCGTTCTTATTCTAAGTTCTAGTTCGAAATCCAGCTAATGAGATGGAGATAGCAAGGTTTTCTTGCTCTCAAGAAATACAGTTGTAAGACGCAGTCAGAACTCAGTAGCGTAACAACAAATTCAGACAGACGCCATGTCGGCAACGAGCCTGTTTTCCAGTGACTCAGTCAGTCGAAGCAAGAACAGAGTAGAACTGGAGAGGTTGCTGTGTGTAAAGAGGTCGAGAACAGTCAAACCACTACCCCTGCTTTTAAAGACCCACACTCCCCAAGACAGCCCACATCTTTCTATGCCATTTATCTAAAGCTACTCACAGTAGGCCTACAGCGAGTGAATCCATTTTTAGTATGTATATGTAATCCCTGAGGGAATGGAACCTTCAACCTTGGCATTGTTAGTAGTACCATGTTTTTTACCAACTGAGCCACATCTGACACTACTGCCATTTCATCCGTTTCCTCTCACCACTGGTTCTTTCATGGTGGGACGACAGGGGAAGGAAGAACAACCACCATGTCCCAACCCGGTAAATATCAACAGTTTTCTGTTGAGGGAAATGGATAGAGTCTTTAGTGGTTTTTCTCTGAGACCAAAGTTGAACAAACAAACAAGAACATGAGGACAAAACAGAAACATCTCTATCGAACTCCACTCACCATGTTGGAGTGGTTATGGAGTCCCGGGTTGGTGTCCCAAATGGCACCCTATTCTCCCATGTAGTGCACTACCTTGGACCAGGACCCACAGTGGACTATGTAGGAAATAGGGTGCCGTTTGAGAGGTCGCCATGAAGTTGTGTAATGTGCCGTAAACATCATAGCCGAGAGATTAGGTATGATGGAGATGGAGTGTGTTTGCTTGTGTGTGGGCTGGATTGGGTTAGGTTTTGTCTTTGTTTTTCAGTTGTCTTCCATGCGTTACAGAGGAAGAGGCATTACATAGTTCGGAGGCTGAGTGAGTGGGTGCTCCCCTGCCTGGCCTGTCTGATCTTAGATGCATCATTTGAGAAATGGAACCACTCTATCCTCTTTCCCTCCCTCACATTCAAAGCATTTCTCATTTCCATTTTATTCTATGCTATGTTCATTCTCTCTCTCTCTCTCTCTCTCTCTCTCTCTCTCTCTCTCTCTCTCTCTCTCTCTCTCTCTCCCTCTTTCTCTCTCTCTTTGAGCAAGCACATACAAGCAAATGTTTAAAAACACCTCGGACCAGTTTACACACGACAATCATACGCTCCCATAACGTATCTTATATCTTAGTCCTTACCACACACGATATACATCTCATCTAGCTAACCACTCTGTCTCTCTCTCTCACACACACACACACACAAGTTATGCACCGCACTCCCTAATGCTTCTCATATATATTTTATTATCCCGTTCACTCTTACACACACAAGACGAGGGGGAAGGGTAGAAAGATCCTACATAATGTGAAAAAGAAAGAGAGGGAGAGATGGTGAGAGAGACATAAAGCAGAGAGGGAGAGAAACAGAGAGAGGGGGAGAGAGTCAGAGACAGCGCCAGTAGGGAAAAAGTTGCGCAGTCATGCTGCAGGAATGCTGGAGGGGGGTTTGCTGGCGTGACTGCCCCATTTTTCACAGCCATAATCAGAGCCAGCTGTCAAGATGAGGGCCCAGCGGACGGGGCGGAAGGGTGGAGGGAGGGAGGGGGTGGATGGATGGAGGAGGTGGGGGGAGGGGAGGGAGCGAGGGGAGGCCGAGGCAGGAGGAGGGAGGGAGGAAGACAGAAGGGGAGGAGGAGGGAGGGAGGAAGACAGAAGGGGAGGAGGAGGGAAAAGTTGGGCGGATTGGGAGAGATGCATTTGGTAGAGGCTGATTTATCATCATTTTAAATGTACTTTTCTTATGTATGGTTAATAAAGGACGATAGAAAGAGGGAAGGGTGGGCCTTCCTTCCTCCCCTCTGCTCCTGTGCGTTGGCCCATACCCAGCATTGTAGAATGAGAGCGTGAACGGCACTAGAGTGAATGTCAATTCTTCCCTTTGTCTACAGACTGTTCAGTTCCACATGTGGTGATGGTGTTATGTCTCAGCAAGTCGCTGACTAAAGGGAGTGAATGTTCATTGTTAAACATGGATACCGATATATACTAACTCAAAAATAAGGAAGCGATGCTGAAATACCATTCTGGTGGTAAACCATGAAGAGTTACTACACATAATGACGATTTTCCATGTTGAGGAGAGAAATGCAAAACACAAACAGCTGCGATCCAGTTGTGTGTGTGTGTGTGTGTGTGTGTGTCACACCCTGACCTTAGTATTCTTTGTTTTCTTTATTATTTTGGTTAGGTCAGGGTGTGACATGGGTGATGTATGTTTTTGCCCCTGTCTAGGGGTTTTGTATGTCTATGGGTGGTTCCTGGTCTAGGTGTTATGTATGTCTATGCTTGCCTAGATTGGTTCTCAATCAGAGGCAGCTGTTTATCGTTGTCTCTGATTGGGAACCATATTTAGGCAGCCATATTCCTTGGGTATTTCTTGGGTTATTGTCCATGGTTAGTTGACTTTGTCTGCACTTGTTTATATATATGTACAGTGCCTTGCGAAAGTATTCGGCCCCCTTGAACTTTGCGACCTTTTGCCACATTTCAGGCTTCAAACATAAAGATATAAAACTGTATTTTTTTGTGAAGAATCAACAACAAGTGGGACACAATCATGAAGTGGAATGACATTTATTGGATATTTCTAACTTTTTTAACAAATCAAAAACTGAAAAATTGAGCGTGCTAAATTATTCAGCCCCTTTACTTTCAGTGCAGCAAACTCTCTCCAGAAGTTCAGTGAGGATCTCTGAATGATCCAATGTTGACCTAAATGACTAATGATGATAAATACAATCCACCTGTGTGTAATCAAGTCTCCGTATAAATGCACCTGCACTGTGATAGTCTCAGAGGTCCGTTAAAAGCGCAGAGAGCATCATGAATGTCATGTACTGTCATGTTGTCTTGTCTCTGTCCTTTCCCTTCACCCTGTCTCCCTCTGCTGGTCGTGTTAGGTTACCTTTTCTCCCCCGCTTTCCCCCAGCTGTCCCTTGTCTCCTCTAACTACCCATTCACCCCGTTCCCCACCTGTTCCCTTTTTCCCTCTGATTAGGTCCCTATATCTCTCTCTGTTTCTGCTCCTGTCCTTGTCGGATTCTTGTTTGTTTGTGTCATTCATGCCTGAACCAGACTGTCATCATGTTTGCTGTAACCTTGTCCTGTCCTGTCAGAATCTGCCGGTCCATCTGAGCCTACCTATGTTTGGTAATTAAAGAAGCTCTGTTTAAGTTGATTCGCTTTTGGGTCCTCATTCACGCACCGTAACAGAAGAATCCGACCAAGAATGGACCCAGCGACTTCGGATCCTCTCCACTCAGCCGTCGAGATCCAGGGAGCGATGCTAGGCAGACACAAGCAGGAATTGTCTGCTGCTCGACATGCCGTTGAGACCCTGGCCACCCAAGTCTCCAACCTCACAGAACAGGTTCACCATCTCCGCCTCGATCCACCGGCCACTTCCAGGGCTTTCGAATCTCCGGAGCCCAGAATCAATAACCCGCCGTGTTACTCTGGGGAGCCCACTGAATGCCGCTCGTTCCTCACCCAGTGTGATATTGTGTTTTCTCTCCAGCCCAACACTTACTCCAGGAGCACTGCTCGTGTCGCCTACGTCATATCTCTCCTTATTGGACGGGCTCGTGAGTGGGGCACGGCAATCTGGGAGGCAAGGGCTGAGTGTATTAACCAGTATCAAGACTTTAAGGAGGAGATGATACAGGTTTTTGATCGATCTGTTTTTGGGGAGGAGGCTTCCAGGGCCCTGTCTTCCCTATGTCAAGGCAATCGATCCATAACAGACTACTCTATTGAGTTTCGCACTCTTGCTGTCTCCAGTGGCTGGAACGAGCCGGCCTTGCTCGCTCGTCTTCTGGAGGGTTTCCGCGCAGAGGTAAAGGATGAGATTCTCTCCCGGGAGGTTCCTTCCAGCGTGGATTCCTTGATTGAACTCGCTATTCGCATTGAGCGACGGGTTGATCTTCGTCACCGAGCTCGTGGAAAGGAGCTCGCGCTCTCCGTCGCCTCCCTCTCCGCATCACTACCATCTTCCTCTGCCGGCTCGGGTGCTGAGCCCATGCAGCTGGGAGGTATCCGCATCTCGACTAAGGAGAGGGAACGGAGAATCACCAACCGCCTCTGTCTCTATTGCGGTTCCGCTGGTCATTTTGTCACTTCATGTCCAGTAAAAGGCCAGAGCTCGTCAGTAAGCGGAGGGCTACTGGTGAGCGCTACTACTCCTGTCTCTCCTTCAAGATCCTGCACTACCTTGTCGGTCCATCTACGCTGGACCGGTTCGTCAGCTTCCTGCAGTGCCTTAATAGACTCTGGGGCGGAGGGCTGTTTTATGGACGAGACCTGGGCTCGGGAACATGACATTCCTCTCAGACAGTTAAAGGAGCCCACGGCCTTGTTCGCCCTGGATGGTAGTCCTCTCCCCAGGATTCAGCGTGAGACGCTACCTTTAACCCTCACTGTTTCTGGTAATCATAGTGAAACCATTTCTTTTTTAATTTTTCGTTCACCTTTTACACCTGTTGTTTTGGGCCATCCCTGGCTAGTTTGTCATAATCCTTCCATTAATTGGTCTAGTAATTCTATCCTCTCCTGGAACGTCTCTTGTCATGTGAAATGTTTAATGTCTGCTATCCCTCCTGTTTCCTCTGTCTCTTCTTCACAGGAGGAGCCTGGTGATTTGACAGGGGTGCCGGAGGAATATCACGATCTGCGCACGGTGTTCAGTCGGTCCAGGGCCACCTCTCTTCCTCCACACCGGTCGTATGATTGTAGTATTGATCTCCTTCCGGGAACCACCCCCCCCCGGGGTAGACTATACTCTCTGTCGGCTCCCGAACGTAAGGCTCTCGAAGATTATTTGTCTGTAGCTCTTGACGCCGGTACCATAGTCCCCTCCTCCTCTCCCGCCGGAGCGGGGTTTTTTTTTGTCAAGAAGAAGGACGGGTCTCTGCGCCCCTGCATAGATTATCGAGGGCTGAATGACATAACAGTGAAGAATCGTTATCCGCTTCCTCTTATGTCTTCAGCCTTCGAGATCCTGCAGGGAGCCAGGTTTTTCACTAAGTTGGACCTTCGTAACGCTTACCATCTCGTGCGCATCAGGGAGGGGGACGAGTGGAAGACGGCGTTTAACACTCCGTTAGGGCACTTTGAATACCGGGTTCTTCCTTTCGGCCTCGCTAACGCTCCAGCTGTCTTTCAGGCATTAGTCAATGATGTCCTGAGAGACATGCTGAACATCTTTGTTTTCGTTTACCTTGACGATATCCTGATTTTTTCACCGTCACTCCAGATTCATGTTCAGCACGTTCGACGTGTCCTCCAGCGCCTTTTAGAGAATTGTCTTTTTGTGAAGGCTGAGAAGTGCACGTTTCATGCCTCCTCCGTCACATTTCTCGGTTCTGTTATTTCCGCTGAAGGCATTAAGATGGATCCCGCTAAGGTCCAAGCTGTCATTGATTGGCCCGTCCCTAAGTCACGCGTCGAGCTGCAGCGCTTTCTCGGCTTCGCGAACTTCTATCGTCGTTTCATCCGTAATTTCGGTCAGGTGGCAGCTCCTCTCACAGCCCTTACTTCTGTCAAGACGTGCTTTAAGTGGTCCGTTTCCGCCCAGGGAGCTTTTGATCTCCTCAAGAATCGTTTTACATCCGCTCCTATCCTTGTTACACCTGACGTCTCTAGACAGTTCGTTGTCGAGGTTGACGCGTCAGAGGTGGGAGTGGGAGCCATCCTTTCTCAGCGCTCCCTCTCTGACGACAAGGTCCACCCATGCGCGTATTTTTCTCATCGCCTGTCGCCATCGGAACGTAACTATGATGTGGGTAACCGCGAACTGCTCGCCATCCGGTTAGCCCTAGGCGAATGGCGACAGTGGTTGGAGGGGGCGACCGTTCCTTTTGTCGTTTGGACTGACCATAGGAACCTTGAGTACATCCGTTCTGCCAAACGACTTAATGCGCGTCAGGCGCGTTGGGCGCTGTTTTTCGCTCGTTTCGAGTTTGTGATTTCTTATCGTCCGGGCTCTAAGAACACCAAGCCTGATGCTTTGTCTCGTCTCTTCAGTTCTTCAGTAGCCTCCACTGACCCCGAGGGGATTCTCCCTGAGGGGCGTGTTGTCGGGTTGACTGTCTGGGGAATTGAGAGGCAGGTAAAGCAAGCACTCTCTCAAACTCCGTCGCCGCGCGCTTGTCCTAGGAACCTTCTTTTCGTTCCCGTTCCTACTCGTCTGGCCGTTCTTCAGTGGGCTCACTCTGCCAAGTTAGCCGGCCACCCTGGCGTTCGGGGTACGCTTGCTTCCATTCGCCAGCGTTTCTGGTGGCCCACCCGGGAGCATGACACGCGTCGTTTCGTGGCTGCTTGTTCGGTCTGCGCGCAGACTAAGTCCGGTAACTCTCCTCCTGCCGGCCGTCTCAGGCCGCTTCCTATTCCCTCTCGACCGTGGTCTCACATCGCCTTAGATTTTGTCACCGGACTGCCTTCGTCAGCGGGGAAGACTGTTATTCTTACGGTTGTCGATAGGTTCTCTAAGGCGGCTCATTTCATTCCCCTTGCTAAGCTTCCTTCTGCTAAAGAGACGGCACAAATCATCATCGAGAATGTTTTCAGAATTCATGGCCTTCCGTCAGACGTCGTTTCGGACAGAGGTCCGCAATTCACGTCTCAATTTTGGAGGGAGTTTTGCCGTTTGATTGGGGCTTCCGTCAGTCTCTCTTCCGGCTTTCACCCCCAGTCTAACGGTCAAGCAGAACGGGCCAATCAGACTATTGGTCGCATCTTACGCAGTCTTTCTTTTCGCAACCCTGCGTCTTGGTCAGAACAGCTCCCCTGGGCAGAATACGCCCACAACTCGCTTCCTTCGTCTGCGACCGGGCTATCTCCTTTTCAGAGTAGCCTCGGGTACCAGCCTCCGTTGTTCTCATCTCAGTTCGCCGAGTCCAGCGTCCCCTCCGCTCAGGCTTTTGTCCAACGTTGCGAGCGCACCTGGAAGAGGGTCAGGTCTGCACTTTGCCGTTATAGGGCGCAGACTGTGAGAGCTGCTAATAAGCGTAGAACGAAGAGCCCTAGATATTGTCGCGGTCAGAGAGTTTGGCTCTCCACTCAGAACCTTCCCCTTAAGACGGCTTCTCGCAAGTTGACCCCGCGGTTCATTGGTCCATTCCGTATCTCTCAGGTCATTAATCCTGTCGCAGTGCGACTTCTTCTTCCGCGATATCTTCGTCGCGTCCACCCGGTCTTCCATGTCTCCTGTGTTAAGCCCGTTCTTCGCGCCCCCGCTCGTCTTCCCCCCCCCCCCCCCCATCCTTGTCGAGGGCGCACCTATCTACAGGGTCCGTAAAATCTTGGACATGCGTCCTCGGGGCCGTGGTCATCAGTACCTAGTTGACTGGGAGGGGTACGGTCCTGAGGAGAGGAGTTGGGTTCCCTCTCGGGACGTGCTGGACCGTGCGCTGATTGATGATTTCCTCCGTTGCCGCCAGGTTTCCTCCTCGAGTGCGCCAGGAGGCGCTCGGTGAGTGGGGGGGTACTGTCATGTACTGTCATGTTGTCTTGTCTCTGTCCTTTCCCTTCACCCTGTCTCCCTCTGCTGGTCGTGTTAGGTTACCTTTTCTCCCCCGCTTTCCCCCAGCTGTCCCTTGTCTCCTCTAACTACCCATTCACCCCGTTCCCCACCTGTTCCCTTTTTCCCTCTGATTAGGTCCCTATATCTCTCTCTGTTTCTGCTCCTGTCCTTGTCGGATTCTTGTTTGTTTGTGTCATTCATGCCTGAACCAGACTGTCATCATGTTTGCTGTAACCTTGTCCTGTCCTGTCAGAATCTGCCGGTCCATCTGAGCCTACCTATGTTTGGTAATTAAAGAAGCTCTGTTTAAGTTGATTCGCTTTTGGGTCCTCATTCACGCACCGTAACAATGAAGAACAAGGAACACACCAGGCAGGTCCGAGATACTGTTGTGAAGAAGTTTAAAGCCGGATTTGGATACAAAAAGATTTCCCAAGCTTTAAACATCCCAGGGAGCACTGTGCAAGCGATAATATTGAAATGGAAGGAGTATCAGACCACTGAAAATCTACCAAGACCTGGCCGTCCCTCTAAACTTTCAGCTCATACAAGGAGAAGACTGATCAGAGATGCAGCCAAGAAGCCCATGATCACTCTGGATGAACTGCAGAGATCTACAGCTGAGGTGGGAGACTCTGTCCATAGGACAACAATCAGTCGTATATTGCACAAATCTGGCCTTTATGGAAGAGTGGCAAGAAGAAAGCCATTTCTTAAAGATATCCATAAAAAGTGTTGTTTAAAGTTTGCCACAAGCCACCTGGGAGACACACCAAATATGTGGAAGAAGGTGCTCTGGTCAGATGAAACCAAAAGTGAACTTTTTGGCAACAATGCAAAATGTTATGTTTGGCGTAAAAGCAACACACCATCCCCACTGTCAAACATGGTGGTGGCAGCATCATGGTTTGGGCCTGCTTTTCTTCAGCAGGGACAGGGAAGATGGTTAAAATTGATGGGAAGATGGATGGAGCCAAATACAGGACCATTCTGGAAGAAAACCTGATGAAGTCTGCAAAAGACCTGAGACTGGGACGGAGATTTGTCTTCCAACAAGACAATGATCCAAAACATAAAGCAAAATCTACAATGGAATGGTTCAAAAATTAACATATCCAGGTGTTAGAATGGCAAAGTCAAAGTCCAGACCTGAATCCAATCGAGAATCTGTGGAAATAACTGAAAACTGCTGTTCACAAATGCTCTCCATCCAACCTCACTGAGCTCTAGCTGTTTTGCAAGGAGGAATGGGAAAAAATGTCAGTCTCTCGATTTGCAAAACTGATAGAGACATACCCCAAGCGACTTACAGCTGTAATCGCAGCAAAACGTGGCGCTACAAAGTATTAACTTAAGGGGGCTGAATAATTTTGCACGCCCAATTTTTCAGTTTTTGATTTGTTAAAAAAGTTAGAAATATCCAATAAATGTCATTCCACTTCATGATTGTGTCCCACTTGTTGTTGATTCTTCACAAAAAAATACAGTTTTATATCTTTATGTTTGAAGTCTGAAATGTGGCAAAAGGTCGCAAAGTTCAAGGGGGCCGAATACTTTCGCAAGGCACTGTATAGTCATGTACGTTTTGTTATTTTGTATAGTTTGTTTAGTGTTTCTTCATTAATAAATAAAATAATGTATTCACATCACGCTGCGCCTTGGCCTCCTCCATACAAGGAACATGACAGAATAACCCACCAAACAAGGACCAAGCAGCGTGAAAGGGAGGAACAGCGCTTTGTGGAAGAATGGACCCGGGAGAAGGATGAGTGGGTAACAACCTGGAAGGAGATAGAGAGGTGGTCGATCGATGCAGGGAGAGTACCAGAGCCCGCTTGGGATTCTATGGAACAGTGCAAGGAGGGATACAGGAGAATGGAGGAACGGCGACGATATAAGGGTACACGGAAGCCCGAGAGGCAGCCCCAAGATTTTTTTTTGGGGGGGGGGGGGCATACGAGGAGATTGGTTGAGTCAGGTAGGAGACCTAAGCCAACTCCTTGTGCTTACCGTGGGGAGCGTGTTACTGGTCTGGCACCGTGTTATGCGGTGGAATGCACTGTGTCTCCAGTGCACATTTCTAGCCCGGTGCGCTCTATTCCAGCTCCTCGCATTTGCCGGGCTAGAATGGACATCCAGCCAGGAAGGAGGGTGCCGGCTCAGCGCTCCTGGTCTCCAGTATACCTCCATGCTCCTGGTCTCCAGTATACATTATACCTGTTCATCTGTTCCAAGATGGCGTAGCAGTTCAGACGTCTTTTGTCCTCGTCTTGTCTTGTCCCATATATATATATATATATGTATATATATATTTAAAACTTTTTCCGCATACCTTTTTATATATATTTTTTTATTTTCCATAAACTCATCTTCAAAACACTCTCCTGCAACCCGCCTCACCAATTTATATTTAGAAAAAAAATAAAGTATCGTTGACCTCAAATCTGTAATCCTCCATAGGAGCTAACCAGAAGCTAATCCAGAAGCTAATCCAGAAGATAGCCAGAAGCTAATCCAGAAGCTAATCCAGAAGCTAGCCAGAAGCTAGCCAGGAGCTAATCAGAAGCTAATCAGAAGCTAGTTAGCTTCTTTACTGGCTAATCGTTAGCATTCAGCTAACCACGGTTTGTGGTCATCAGCTATCCTTTAGCTCGAAAATCTATCGCCAGTTTTGTACAGTGCGGCTCGGAACGGAACATACCGGACCTATTTTTCTCTCCATGTCCCTGGATTTCAACCGCTAACTCTGGACATTCATACCTGGATCTCGCAGCTAGCTAGCTGCTATCCGTGTGACTATCGGCTTTCGTCGATTCAGGAACAAACTTCAATTATTCCGGAGCTAGCCAGCTGAAGAGTTCCATCAATCACTCCTGGGCTGCAATCACCTATCCGGACCCATTTTACTGCCAACGCGGAGCCCCACCGGGCCTTCACAACTGGACTACCGACATTATCTACCCGAAAGAGTTATCCGGCTGGCTCCTCCGTCGCAATGTTACCTGAACGCCCATCTGCGGTCCGCTAACCGTTAGCTGTCTTATCGGCTGCTATCTGAATAGACCTATCGGACAATTTTTTTTTTTTTTAATTTAATTTAATTTTTTCTTGGGCCTCTATAACTACTGTATATCTATTTTTTTTGTGTGTGATTGGGATTCATCACCTCTACCACACGGAAACCCACTAATCCTACTGACGGAAATGCACGAGGTGGCTAATAACATCCTATGCTAGCTTGCTACTGATGGCCCGGCTAGCTGTCTAAATCGTCGTGATCCCAACCAACCTCGCTACTCACTGGACCCTTTTGATCACTCGACTAAGCATGCCTCTCCTTAATGTCAATATGCCTTGTCCATTGCTGTTCTGGTTAGTGTTTATTGGCTTATTTCACTGTAGAGCCTATAGTCCTGCTCACTATACCTTATCCAACCTATTAGTTCCACCACCCACACATGCGATGACATCTCCTGGTTTCAATGATATTTCTAGAGACAATATCTCTCTCTTCATCACTCAATACTCAATACCAAGGTTTACCTCCACTATATTCACATCCTACCATAACTTTGTCTGTACATCATACCTTGAAGCTATTTTATCGCCCCCAGAAACCTCCTTTTACTCTCTGTTCCAGACGTTCTAGACGACCAATTCTTATTGCTTTTAGCCGTACCCTTATCCTACTCCTCCTCTGTTCCTCTGGTGATGTAGAGGTGAATCCAGGCCCTGCAGTGCCTAGCTCCACTCCTATTCCCCAGGCGCTCTCTTTTGATGACTTCTGTAACCGTAATAGCCTTGGTTTCATGCATGTTAACATTAGAAGCCTCCTCCCTATGTTTGTTCTATTCACTGCTTTAGCACACTCTGCCAACCCGGATGTTCTAGCTGTGTCTGAATCCTGGCTTAGGAAGACCACCAAAAATTCTGAAATGTTCATCCCCAAACTACAACATTTTCAGCCAAGATAGAACTGCCAAAGATGGCGGTGTTGCAATCTACTGCAAAGATAGCCTGCAGAGTTCTTTCCTACTATCCAGGTCTGTACCCAAACAATTTTAACTTCTACTTTTAAAAATCCACCTCTCTAAAAACAAGTCTCTCACCGTTGCCGCCTGCTATAGACCACCCTCTGCCCCCAGCTGTGCTCTGGACACCATATGTGAACTGTTTGCCTCCCATCTATCTTCAGAGCTCGTGCTGCTAGGCGACCTAAACTGGAACATGCTTAACACCCCAGCCATCCTACAATCTAAGCTTGATGCCCTCAATCTCACACAAATTATCAATGAACCTACCAGGTACCTCCCCAAAGCCTTAAACACAGACACCCTCATAGATATCATCCTAACCAACTTGCCCTCTAAATACACATCTGCTGTCTTCAACCAAGATCTCAGCGATCACTGCCTCATTGCCTGCATCCGTAATGGGTCAGCGGTCAAACAACCTCCACTCATCACTGTCAAACGCTCCCTGAAACACTTCAGCGAGCAGGCCTTTCTAATCGACCTGGCCGGGGTATCCTGGAAGGATATTGATCTCATCCCGTCAGTAGAGGATGCCTGGGTATTTTTTTAAATGCCTTCCTAACCACCTTAAATATGCATGCCCCATTCAAGAAATTTAGAACCAGGAACAGATATAGCCCTTGGTTCTCCCCAGACCTGACTGCCCTTAACCAACACAAAAACATCCTATGGCGTTCTGCATTAGCATCGAACAGCCCCCGTGATATGCAGCTGTTCAGGGAAGCTAGAAACCATTATACACAGGCAGTTAGAAAAGCCAAGGCTAGCTTTTTCAAGCAGAAATTTGCTTCCTGCAACACTAACTCAAAAAAGTTCTGGGACACTGTAAAGTCCATGGAGAATAAGAACACCTCCTCCCAGCTGCCCACTGCACTGAAGATAGGAAACACTGTCACCACTGATAAATACACCATAATTGAGAATTTCAATAAGCATTTTTCTACGGCTGGCCATGCTTTCCACCTGGCTACTCCTAACCCGGTCAACAGCACTGCACCCCCCACAGCAACTCACCCAAGCCTTCCCCATTTCTCCTTCTCCCAAATCCAGTCAGCTGATGTTCTGAAAGAGCTACAAAATCTGGACCCCAACAAATCAGCCGGGCTAGACAATCTGGACCCTTTCTTTCTAAAATTATCTGCCAAAATTGTTGCCACCCTTATTACTAGCCTGTTCAACCTCTCTTTCGTGTCGTCTGAGATTCCCAAAGATTGGAAAGCAGCTGCGGTCATCCCCCTCTTCAAAGGGGTACACACTCTTGACCCAAACTGCTACAGACCTATATCTATCCTACCATGCCTTTCCAAGGTCTTCGAAAGCCAAGTCAACAAACAGATTACCGACCATTTCGAATCTCACCATACCTTCTCTGCTATGCAATCTGGTTTCAGAGCTGGTCATGGGTGCACCTCGGCCATACTCAAGGTCCTAAACGATATCTTACCCGCCATCGATAAGAAACATTACTGTGCAGCCGTATTCATTGATCTGGCCAAGGCTTTCGACTCTGTCAATCACCACATCCTCATCAGCAGACTCGCCAGCCTTGGTTTCTCAAATGATTGCCTCGCCTGGTTCACCAACTACTTCTCTGATAGAGTTCAGTGTGTCAAATCGGAGGGTCTGCTGTCCGGACCTCTGGCAGTCTCTACAGGGTTCAATTCTTGGACCGACTCTCTTCTCTGTATACATCAATGATGTCGCTTTTGCTGCTGGTGAGTCTCTGATCCACCTCTACGCAGACGACACCATTCTGTATACTTCTGGCCCTTCTTTGGGCACTGTGTTAACAACCCTCTAGGCAAGCTTCAATGCCATACAACTCTCCTTCCGTGGCCTCCAATTGCTCTTAAATACAAGTAAAACTAAATGCATGCTCTTCAACCGATCGCTGCCTGAACCTGCCTGCCTGTCCAACATCACTACTTTGGACGGCTCTGACTTAGAATACGTGGACAACTACAAATACCTAGGTGTCTGGTTAGACTGTAAACTCTCCTTCCAGACCCACATCAAACATCTCCAATCCAAAGTTAAATCTAGAATTGGCTTCCTATTTTGCAACAAAGCATCCTTCACTCATGCTGCCAAACATACCCTTGTAAAACTGACCATCCTACCAATCCTCGACTTCGGCGATGCCATTTACAAAATAGCCTCCAATACCCTACTCAACAAATTGGATGCTGTCATGTACTGTCATGTTGTGTCTTGTCTCTGTCCTTTCCCTTCACCCTGTCTCCCTCTGCTGGTCGTTGTTAGGTTACCTTTTCTCCCCCGCTTTCCCCCAGCTGTTCCTTGTCTCCTCTAACTACCCATTCACCCCGTTTCCCACCTGTTCCCTTTTTCCCTCTGATTAGGTCCCTATATCTCTCTCTGTTTCTGTTCCTGTCCTTGTCGGATTCTTGTTTGTTGTGTTTCATGTCTGAGCCAGACTATCGTCATGTTTGCTGTAACCTTGTCCTGTCCTGTCGGAATCTGCCGGTCTATCTGAGCCTACCTATGTTTGGTTATTAAAGAAGCTCTGTTTAAGTTAGTTCGCTTTTGGGTCCTCATTCACTCACCATAACAGAAGAATCTGACCAAGAATGGACCCAGCGACTTCGGATCCTCTCCACTCAGCCGTCGGGATCCAGGGAGCGATGCTAGGCAGACACGAGCAGGAAGTGTCTGCTGCTCGACATGCCGTTGAGACCCTGGCCACCCAAGTCTCCAACCTCACAGAACAGGTTCACCATCTCCGCCTCGATCCACCGGCCACTTCCAGGGCTTTCGAATCTCCGGAGCCCAGAATCAATAACCCGCCGTGTTACTCTGGGGAGCCCACTGAATGCCGCTCGTTCCTCACCCAGTGTGATATTGTGTTTTCTCTCCAGCCCAACACTTACTCCAGGAGCACTGCTCGTGTCGCCTACGTCATATCTCTCCTTATTGGACGGGCTCGTGAGTGGGGCACGGCAATCTGGGAGGCAAGGGCTGAGTGTACTAACCAGTATCAGGACTTTAAGGAGGAGATGATACGGGTTTTTGATCGATCTGTTTTTGGGGAGGAGGCTTCCAGGGCCCTGTCTTCCCTATGTCAAGGCAATCGATCCATAACAGACTACTCTATTGAGTTTCGCACTCTTGCTGTCTCCAGTGGCTGGAACGAGCCGGCCTTGCTCGCTCGTCTTCTGGAGGGTTTCCGCGCAGAGGTAAAGGATGAGATTCTCTCCCGGGAGGTTCCTTCCAGCGTGGATTCCTTGATTGAACTCGCTATTCGCATTGAGCGACGGGTTGATCTTCGTCACCGAGCTCGTGGAAAGGAGCTCGCGCTCTCCGTCGCCTCCCTCTCCGCATCACTACCATCTTCCTCTGCCGGCTCGGGTGCTGAGCCCATGCAGCTGGGAGGTATCCGCATCTCGACTAAGGAGAGGGAACGGAGAATCACCAACCGCCTCTGTCTCTATTGCGGTTCCGCTGGTCATTTTGTCACTTCATGTCCAGTAAAAGGCCAGAGCTCGTCAGTAAGCGGAGGGCTACTGGTGAGCGCTACTACTCCTGTCTCTCCTTCAAGATCCTGCACTACCTTGTCGGTCCATCTACGCTGGACCGGTTCGTCAGCTTCCTGCAGTGCCTTAATAGACTCTGGGGCGGAGGGCTGTTTTATGGACGAGACCTGGGCTCGGGAACATGACATTCCTCTCAGACAGTTAAAGGAGCCCACGGCCTTGTTCGCCCTGGATGGTAGTCCTCTCCCCAGGATTCAGCGTGAGACGCTACCTTTAACCCTCACTGTTTCTGGTAATCATAGCGAAACCATTTCTTTTTTAATTTTTCGTTCACCTTTTACACCTGTTGTTTTGGGCCATCCCTGGCTAGTTTGTCATAATCCTTCCATTAATTGGTCTAGTAATTCTATCCTCTCCTGGAACGTCTCTTGTCATGTGAAATGTTTAATGTCTGCTATCCCTCCTGTTTCCTCTGTCTCTTCTTCACAGGAGGAGCCTGGTGATTTGACAGGGGTGCCGGAGGAATATCACGATCTGCGCACGGTGTTCAGTCGGTCCAGGGCCACCTCTCTTCCTCCACACCGGTCGTATGATTGTAGTATTGATCTCCTTCCGGGAACCACCCCCCCCCGGGGTAGACTATACTCTCTGTCGGCTCCCGAACGTAAGGCTCTCGAAGATTATTTGTCTGTAGCTCTTGACGCCGGTACCATAGTCCCCTCCTCCTCTCCCGCCGGAGCGGGGTTTTTTTTTGTCAAGAAGAAGGACGGGTCTCTGCGCCCCTGCATAGATTATCGAGGGCTGAATGACATAACAGTGAAGAATCGTTATCCGCTTCCTCTTATGTCTTCAGCCTTCGAGATCCTGCAGGGAGCCAGGTTTTTCACTAAGTTGGACCTTCGTAACGCTTACCATCTCGTGCGCATCAGGGAGGGGGACGAGTGGAAGACGGCGTTTAACACTCCGTTAGGGCACTTTGAATACCGGGTTCTTCCTTTCGGCCTCGCTAACGCTCCAGCTGTCTTTCAGGCATTAGTCAATGATGTCCTGAGAGACATGCTGAACATCTTTGTTTTCGTTTACCTTGACGATATCCTGATTTTTTCACCGTCACTCCAGATTCATGTTCAGCACGTTCGACGTGTCCTCCAGCGCCTTTTAGAGAATTGTCTTTTTGTGAAGGCTGAGAAGTGCACTTTTCATGCCTCCTCCGTCACATTTCTCGGTTCTGTTATTTCCGCTGAAGGCATTAAGATGGATCCCGCTAAGGTCCAAGCTGTCATTGATTGGCCCGTCCCTAAGTCACGCGTCGAGCTGCAGCGCTTTCTCGGCTTCGCGAACTTCTATCGTCGTTTCATCCGTAATTTCGGTCAGGTGGCAGCTCCTCTCACAGCCCTTACTTCTGTCAAGACGTGCTTTAAGTGGTCCGTTTCCGCCCAGGGAGCTTTTGATCTCCTCAAGAATCGTTTTACATCCGCTCCTATCCTTGTTACACCTGACGTCTCTAGACAGTTCGTTGTCGAGGTTGACGCGTCAGAGGTGGGCGTGGGAGCCATCCTTTCTCAGCGCTCCCTCTCTGACGACAAGGTCCACCCATGCGCATATTTTTTCTCATCGCCTGTCGCCGTCGGAACGTAACTATGATGTGGGTAACCGCGAACTGCGGTTTGGACTGACCATAGGAACCTTGAGTACATCCGTTCTGCCAAACGACTTAATGCGCGTCAGGCGCGTTGGGCGCTGTTTTTCGCTCGTTTCGAGTTCGTGATTTCTTATCGTCCGGGCTCTAAGAACACCAAGCCTGATGCTTTGTCTCGTCTCTTCAGTTCTTCAGTAGCCTCCACTGACCCCGAGGGGATTCTCCCTGAGGGGCGTGTTGTCGGGTTGACTGTCTGGGGAATTGAGAGGCAGGTAAAACAAGCGCTCACTCACACTCTGTCGCCGCGCGCTTGTCCTAGGAACCTTCTTTTCGTTCCCGTTCCTACTCGTCTGGCCGTTCTTCAGTGGGCTCACTCTGCCAAGTTAGCCGGCCACCCTGGCGTTCGGGGTACGCTTGCTTCCATTCGCCAGCGTTTTTGGTGGCCCACCCGGGAGCATGACACGCGTCGTTTCGTGGCTGCTTGTTCGGTCTGCGCGCAGACTAAGTCCGGTAACTCTCCTCCTGCCGGCCGTCTCAGGCCGCTTCCTATTCCCTCTCGACCGTGGTCTCACATCGCCTTAGATTTTGTCACCGGACTGCCTTCGTCAGCGGGGAAGACTGTTATTCTTACGGTTGTCGATAGGTTCTCTAAGGCGGCTCATTTCATTCCCCTTGCTAAGCTTCCTTCTGCTAAAGAGACGGCACAAATCATCATCGAGAATGTTTTCAGAATTCATGGCCTTCCGTCAGACGTCGTTTCGGACAGAGGTCCGCAATTCACGTCTCAATTTTGGAGGGAGTTTTGCCGTTTGATTGGGGCTTCCGTCAGTCTCTCTTCCGGCTTTCACCCCCAGTCTAATGGTCAAGCAGAACGGGCCAATCAGACTATTGGTCGCATCTTACGCAGTCTTTTTTTCCTAACCCTGCGTCTTGGTCAGAACAGCTCCCCTGGGCAGAATACGCCCACAACTCGCTTCCTTCGTCTGCGACCGGGCTATCTCCTTTTCAGAGTAGCCTCGGGTACCAGCCTCCGCTGTTCTCATCTCAGTTCGCCGAGTCCAGCGTCCCCTCCGCTCAGGCTTTTGTCCAACGTTGCGAGCGCACCTGGAAGAGGGTCAGGTCTGCACTTTGCCGTTATAGGACGCAGACTGTGAGGGCTGCTAATAAGCGTAGAACTAAGAGTCCTAGATATTGTCGCGGTCAGAGAGTTTGGCTCTCCACTCAGAACCTTCCCCTTAAGACGGCTTCTCGCAAGTTGACCCCGCGGTTTATTGGTCCGTTCCGTATTTCTCGGGTCATTAATCCTGTCGCAGTTCGACTTCTTCTTCCGCGATACCTTCGTCGCGTCCACCCGGTCTTCCATGTCTCCTGCATCAAGCCCGTCCTTCGCGCCCCCGCTCGTCTTCCCCCCCCCCCCCCCTATCCTTGTCGAGGGCGCACCCATCTACAGGGTCCGTAGAATTTTGGACATGCGTCCTCGGGGCCGTGGTCACCAGTACCTCGTAGATTGGGAGGGGTACGGTCCTGAGGAGAGGAGTTGGGTTCCCTCTCGGGACGTGCTGGACCGTGCGCTGATCGAGGATTTCCTCCGTTGCCGCCAGGTTTCCTCCTCGAGTGCGCCAGGAGGCGCTCGGTGAGTGGGGGGGTACTGTCATGTACTGTCATGTTGTGTCTTGTCTCTGTCCTTTCCCTTCACCCTGTCTCCCTCTGCTGGTTGTTGTTAGGTTACCTTTTCTCCCCCGCTTTCCCCCAGCTGTTCCTTGTCTCCTCTAACTACCCATTCTCCCCGTTTCCCACCTGTTCCCTTTTTCCCTCTGATTAGGTCCCTATATCTCTCTCTGTTTCTGTTCCTGTCCTTGTCGGATTCTTGTTTGTTGTGTTTCATGTCTGAGCCAGACTATCGTCATGTTTGCTGTAACCTTGTCCTGTCCTGTCGGAATCTGCCGGTCTATCTGAGCCTACCTATGTTTGGTTATTAAAGAAGCTCTGTTTAAGTTAGTTCGCTTTTGGGTCCTCATTCACTCACCATAACAGATGCAGTCTATCACAGTGCAATCCGTTTTGTCACCAAAGCCCCATATACTACCCACCATTGCGACCTGTACGCTCTCGTTGGCTGGCCCTCGCTTCATACTCATCGCCAAACCCACTGGCTCCATGTCATCTACAAGACCCTGCTAGGTAAAGTCCCCCCTTATCTCAGCTCGCTGGTCACCATAGCATCTCCCACCTGTAGCACACACTCCAGCAGGTATATCTCTCTGGTCACCCCCAAAAACCAATTCTTTCTTTGGCCGCCTCTCCTTCCAGTTCTCTGCTGCCGATGACTGGAACGAACTACAAAAATCTCTGAAACTGGAAACACTTATCTCCCTCACTAGCTTTAAGCACCAACTGTCAGAGCAGCTCACAGATTACTGCACCTGTACATAGCCCACCTATAATTTAGCCCAAACAACTACCTCTTTCCCTACAGTATTTATTTTATTTATTTATTTATTTTGCAACTTTGCACCCCATTATTTTTATTTCTACTTTGCACATTCTTCCACTGCAAATCTACCATTCCAGTGTTTTACTTGCTATATTGTATTTACTTTGCCACCATGGCCTTTTTTTGCCTTTACCTCCCTTATCTCACCTCATTTGCTCACATCGTATATAGACTTGTTTATACTGTATTATTGACTGTATGTTTGTTTTACTCCATGTGTAACTCTGTGTCGTTGTATGTGTCGAACTGCTTTGCTTTATCTTGGCCAGGTCGCAATTGTAAATGAGAACTTGTTCTCAACTTGCCTACCTGGTTAAATAAAGGTGAAATAAATACCTCCATGGACCAGGATATCCTGCACCGGCTCTGCGTACTTTGAGTCTGCACAGCCCTGTGCGTCTTGTGCCAGCGCATTTGCAGGGCAAGTATAAACATCCAGCCAGGACGGGTTGTGTCAGCTCTTCACTCCAGACCTCCAGTACGCCTCCACAGCCCAGTACGTCCTGTGCCTGCTCCCCGCACTCGCCCTGAGGTGCGTGTCCCCAGCCCAGTACCACCAGTGCCAACACCACGCACCAGGCTTCCTGTTCGTCTCCAGAGCCCTGTACACCCTGTTCCTCCTCCCCGCACTCGCCCTGAGGTGCGTGTCCTCAGCACGGTACCACCAGTGCCGGTACCACGCACCAGGCCTCCAGTGCATCTCCAGGGTCCAGTACACCCTGTTCCTGCTCCTCGCACTCGCCCTGAGGTGCGTGTCCCTAGCCCGGTCCCACCAGTGCCGGCACCACGCACCATGCCTACAGTGCGCCTCGCCAGGGTCCAGTACACCCTGTTCCTGCTCCTCGCACTCGCCCTGAGGTGCGTGTCCCTAGCCCGGTCCCACCAGTGCCGGCACCACGCACCATGCCTACAGTGCGCCTCGCCAGAGCGTCCGTCGACAGTACCCAGTCCAGAGCGTCCGGCGACAGTACCCAGTCCAGAGCGTCCGTCGACAGTACCCAGTCCAGAGCGTCCGTCGACAGTACCCAGTCCAGAGCGTCCGGCGACAGTACCCAGTCCAGAGCGTCCGGCAACAGTACCCAGTCCAGAGCGTCTGGCGACCAGTACCCAGTCCAGAGCGTCCGTCGACAGTACCCAGTCCAGAGCGTCCGGCGACCAGTACCCAGTCCAGAGCGTCCGGCGACAGTACCCAGTCCAGAGCGTCCGGCGACCAGTACCCAGTCCAGAGCGTCCGGCGACAGTACCCAGTTCAGAGCGTCCGGCGACCAGTACCCAGTCCAGAGCGTCCGGCGACCAGTACCCAGTCCAGAGCGTCCGGCGACAGTACCCAGTCTAGAGCGTCCAGCGACAGTACCCAGTCCAGAGCGTCCGGCGACCAGTACCCAGTCCAGAGCGTCCGGCGACAGTACCCAGTCTAGAGCGTCCGGCGACAGTACCCAGTCCAGAGCGTCCGGCGACCAGTACCCAGTCCAGAGCGTCCGGCGACAGTACCCAGTCCAGAGCGTCCGGCGACAGTACCCAGTCCAGAGCGTCCGGTGACCAGCACCCAGTCTAGAGCGTCCGGCGACAGTACCCAGTCCCGAGCGTCCGGCGACAGTACCCAGTCCAGAGCGTCCGGCGACCAGTACCCAGTCCAGAGCGTCCGGCGACCAGTACCCAGTCCAGAGCGTTTGGCGACAGTCTACAGACCGGAACCTCCTACAACGGGCCGCAGACCGGATCCGCCAGAATCTCCCTCCAATCCAGAGGCGCCACTCACTCCAGACTCGACCATCAGTCCAGTGGAGTCCTCTAGTCCGTGGTCGGCGGTTAGCGTTCCCGCTCCAGACACATTAAGCAAGTGTGACGAGTCAGAAGTGGAGCGGGGTCCACGTCCCGAGCCAGAACCGCCACCTCGGAGTTATGCCCACCCAGACCCTCCCATATAGGCTTAGGTGTGCGGCCGGGACCTTTGTGGGGGGGGGGGGGGGGGGGGGGGGGGGGGGGGGGGGGGGGGGGGGGGGGGGGGGGGGGGGGGTACTGTCACACCCTGACCTTAGTATTCTTTTTTTTTTCTTTATTATTTCGGTTAGGTCAGGATGTGACATGGGTGATGTTTTTGGTCCTGTCTAGGGGTTTTGTATGTCAATGGGTGTTTACTAGTGTATTATGTATGTCTATGGTTGCCTAGATTGGTTCTCAATTAGCGGCAGCTGTTTATCGTTGTCTCTGATTGGGAACCATATTTAGGCAGTCATATTCCTTGGGTATTTCGTGGGTTATTGTCTATGGTTAGTTGCCTGTGTCTGCACTTGTTTATATATAGCGGCACGTTCGTTTTGTTGTTTTGTATAGTTTGTTTAGTGTTTCTTCGTTATTAATAAATAGAAGAATGTATGCGCCTTGGTCTCCTCCATTCAACGAACGTGTGTGTGTGTGTGTGTGTGTGTGTGTGTGTGGGGGGGGGGGGCTTCATGGCTATGAAATAGGGAAGGGTGGGCCTTCCTTCCTCCTCCATGCACCCATGTGTTGGCAAATACTCAGCATTGTAGAATGAAAGGGTGAACTGCGCTGGATTGTTGACCCCTTCCTGTGTCTGGTGCTACGATGTCTCAACATGTTGATGAGTGCCACTGAAGGGATGTTAATGTCCTTGATACGCTGGGCATAAAAGTGAAGGTGTCCCCCGTGGACCCCGTTCAGATGTTCACTGTTCCCCCCCCCCCCCCCCCCCCCCCCCCACTGTATAATGTTTCTGTGTCTCGGTCAATCTATTTTAAGCCTGACAGAACTCCCCTTTCTGCCCACTTCCTCTATGCAGGTCGTTATCTGATGCTAGGATTTCTCTAATGTGTGGTCCCCTAGCTGCTTGTCAAAATAATGTCACGGTGTGTGTGTGTGGTGTGTGTGTGTGTGTGTGTGTGTGGGAGAGAGACGGAGAGAGAGAAAGACAGAGAAAGAGAGCGAGAGAGCTCATACGCTCACCTCTCTTGGGCCTTCATCCCCAATTAGCCCATATCACCCTGTGGGTCGCCAGGGTCATCCAGTCCAGACTTTGTTCCTTGACACCATGCTCACTGTGTCCTCATGTGGCCTGGCTGTGCTGTCAGGGAGAGGGGGCACAGTGACCCTCCATGTTGATTTTGGAAGTCTGTGACCTAGAGAACAAAAGCTAAAAATAGTCCACCACTGAATTTGGAACTTGGATATTTGTTTTAAACAGACTTAATGGACATGTCTTGTGTCTCTCTCTCTCTCTTCCGGACCTGCCATCTCGACCTCTGAATGCTCGGCTATGAAAAGCCAACTGACATTTAATCCTGAGGTGCTGAACTATCGCACCCTCTATAACCCCTGTGATTATTATTTGAATGTCTCGAAGAACGCTCTGGCCTTAATGGCCATGTACTCATAATCTCCACCTGGCACAGCCAGAAGAGGACTGGCCCCCCGTCGTAGCCTGGTTCATCTCTAGGTTTCTTCCTACAGTATGTTCCTGCATTTCTAGGGAGTTTTTCACAGCCACTGTGCTTCTGCATTGCTTGCTCTTTTGGGGTTTTAGGCTGGATGTCTGTATAGCGCTTTGTGACATCTGCTGACGTAAATAGACCATTTGATTGATCGATTGTTACTTGTTAGGTTACTTTAGTGTTAAGTGTGTTGTGGGTGTGTGCGTGCTTGTGTGTCACATTAATGACTGACAACTGTGACTGACTCATTCAGCCTGTGACCTTAGATGGCACTCATCTCAGTCCTCTAGAGTTTCTGGGTTCAGGGTAAACACACAGTGTTTCACAACACGTCCCCTCTCTCCCTATTGGCGTTCTGTCTCTCTGTCCTGTGGTCCCAGTACTCCTTAGTCCCTACTCAGAAACACTCTCTAGCCAGCCGGTGCTTGCGTGATCGACGGTGAGAACTGAATCACTGATGTTGGTATCTAGCCTCAGCAGAATGGCAGGTTCTCGGCTACTTACGTTTCTTGTCCTCTCATTGTGTGACTCCGGGTCAGTTTGTTACAGTGCATCTTATCTATATGGAGCTGTCTATGACTAACCGTCTATATGACTGAGGTGATCTATTAAATGCTGTATTTTATAGCCTGGCCTTGCATTCCCATGCTGGGGGTAATAAATGAAAGAGAGAGGATGTATAAAACCTATTATTCTGATCCCAGATCTGACTGTGTTGTCTTGCCAACTCCTGTGGTTATTGTTATGAGTGGGTAAAAAGTTCTAATAAAGTTTGTTCTATTCTATTCAATACTTATTCTAAAGTACCGAAGGAGCTTCAGGAAGCATCAGACATTGATAAATGATTGACACGGTGATTCCTGTAAATGCAATAATCATAGATCATTTACCTAACTGAACATAATTCACAACAACGTCTTGTTGCTCAAGTCCGGTGAGTTGCTCGGTGAACACACATTTCTTATTTTTATATCTCATGTGTTTTTGTTCCTACCTTGTCATTTTTAGTATTACATTATTACATAATAACTCAGACGTCTTTTGACCAATTCATTAGCTTTTGCGAAGTTGAAACATGTACCATGGGCCTACATTCCACATTTGGTGTTATGAGAAGTATTTTAGTGGTATTTTTAGCATATTCTACTGGCATAGGGTGGCCATCTTTGAATGCATCAACATTATTTTCTCAAACTCTTTAGGGACTATTGTGATGAGTCCCAAGTCCAAATTTGGAGTGAAATCTGACTTTTAGTCTATAATAAGATTTTTTTTATAGTCTAAATTGAATTGTTACATAGTCAAAAAAGTGATTTGTTAATAGTTTCCTTACATTTTTGAAGATATAAATGTCAAACTTAACATAGTTCTTCATGGTAATGTATTTGATGACCCCAACAAGTTTCAAGTTGATAGGCCATTGTGGAGTGGATTTACAAAGGATTTAAATGTAAAATCAGATTTCCTGATTTAAAAAATATTCAGTGCGACACAAACAACAACACAGAGTTAAACAAGGAATAAGCATGTTAACTCAATAACACAATAGAAACGTCTATATACAGTGTGTGCAAATGGAGTAAGATTAGGGAGGTAAGGCAATAAATAGGCCATAGTGGAGAAATAATTACAATTTAGCAGAGAGCCATCTCTTAGCCAATCCCTTAGCTTTTCCCAAATTAAGTTAAGAGATGTACCATGGGCCTACATACAGTACAGAAAGGTGTTATTTAGCCTTATGGTTCATGAGAATACATTTTTCAAAGGTTTTCAAAAATGTCCAAGATTGAGGAAAATCTGTCCTGACAGACCTTATGGGTCCTTGAGGCAAATTTGTTCAGCATGAGGAATGACACCTACATATAAGGTTTCAAGTCTCTAGGTCAAATGGGGGGTGGGTATGAGGGTTTATGTGAGACTGCTTATAGGTGCCATTCTTTTTGACCAAGTTACTCAAGGCCTCTAGTTTCTGTGTGCCAAATGTAAAAAAAAGTTATATATCTATGCTTGAGTTATTTGACCATATCAAGGAAAATGTTTTATCTAAGAATAATAATAGGTTTGCTGTGAAACCCTAACAAGGCTCACTCTCAGTTTCCTGTGGTTGCCTTGAGGCATGTTACAGGAAGTGATGTCACTGCTCCATCACATCAGTGTGGAAAGTAGAAGCCCCCCAAATGTCTTCAGACCCTAACAAGACTCACTCTCAGTTTCCTGTGGTTGTCTTGAGGCAAATAACTCAAACAAATAACAGGAAGTGATGTCACTTCCTGCTCCATCACATCAGTGTGGAAAGTAGAAGCCCCCAAATGTCCTCAGACCCACTTCTGTTATATACTGAACAAAAATCTAAATGCATCATGCAACAATTTCAAAGATTTTACTGAGTTACAGTTCATATAAGGAAATCAGTGAATTGAAATAAATTCATTAGTCCCTAATCTACGGATTTCACATGACTGGGCAGGGGCACAAGCATGGGTTTGCCCTGGGAGAGCATGCGCCCACCCACTTGGGAGCCAGGCCCAGCCAAACAGAATTAGATTTTCCACACAAAAGGGCTTTATTACAGACTCCTCAGTTTCATCAGCTGTCCGGGTGGCTGGTCTCAGACAATCCCGCAGGTGAAGAAGCCGGATGTGGAGATCCTGGGCTGGCGTGGTTATGGTTGTGAAGTTGGTTGGACGTACTGCCAAATTCTCAAAAACGAAATTGGAAGCAGTTTATGGTAGGGAAATGAACATTCTCTGGCAACAGCTCTGGTGGACATTCCTGCAGTCAGCATGCCAACTGCACGCAAAACTTGAGACATTTGTGGCTTTTTATTGTCCCCAGCACAAGGTTCACCTGTGTAATTATCATGCTGTTTAATAAGCTTCTTGGGGAGGCAGGGTAGCCTAGTGGTTAGAGCGGTTGACTAGTAACAGGAAGGTTGCAAGTTCAAACCCTTGAGCTGACAAGATACAAATCTGTCGTTCTGCCCCTGATCAGGCAGTTAACCCTAGGCCGTCATTGAAAATAAGAATTTGTTCTTAACTGACTTGCCTAGTTAAATAAAAAAAATATGCCACACCTGTCAGCTGGATGGATTATGCTCATTAACTGGGATGTTAACAAATTTGTGCACAAAATCTTAGAGAAATATGATTTTTGTGCGTATGGAACATTTCTGGGATCTTTTAGTTCAGCGCATGAAACACAGGGCCAACCTAATGTTTTGGTGTGTTTTTAGGGGGTAGATCAGCTTTAATATTGCAGATAGATTGTAGCTTCCATCGATGTAATTGTCTGCATCATTTCCAATCCCCCATATATTTTGGGGAGGTAAATCTATACATACATACATACATAGCACCAACACTTAACATGCTGCGTTGATATTTTTGTTCAGTATAATAAATATAGGAACACAAGCTTTAAATTAGGAATGGTAGGTTTCCGAGGTAACGTAAAAAACAACCTAAATATTCCACCCAGTACAGTACTGACCCACAACATGATACGTAGGAGGACCACAAGCTTTACTTAGGTAAGGTGAAGTACAATAACCCAACCACTGTAGCTAATCATATCACAGTTTCCCCACTGCCACTGCAGTCTTCATCTAGGTTGTCGGTTAAGAGACACCCCATGTATGTAATTATGTACACAAGTCTGTTTTTTTGCGTGTGCGTGTCTGTGTGCATGCATGTGTGTTAGAAATGGGGCCAGGATGTTGTGTGTAGGATGTTCTTGTGTCTTGCGTCCTCTGCAGCAGACATCTTAACGCCTCATCCAACCAGAGTTCCGGTGTCTTAAACCAAGACTGTATGTGGAACAAGCAGGGGAGGTGAGATGTTCTCCGGTCTACGCGGCCCACGTACACGTGCAGGCACAGCTCAGAGCAGAACAGACGTTTTTTCATTTAACTCATGCATGCCCACATAGGAATTAGTCGGCTGCATACACGAAAGGGCATCCAAACATCTTCTGTAAGTGTGTCACTTGATTGATTTACTGTAACAAGGGCCTTTGTTCCTGCCGGAAATTAATGGAAAGTGCAGACTCCACAGAGCGTACATCTCCATAATAAACCCAGTGGTGGGGAAAAAGTACCCAATTGTTATACTTGAGTAAAAGTAAAACTACGTGAGTAAACGATTTTCATCCGGACGTGAAAATACTTCCCCTTAGCCCAAAGAGGTGAAAGGAAAGGCTCACCCATGTTGAATGATATATTGCTTTTGTGCACCTCTGAGTGGTGTTCTATCAATTCTCTGAGTCATTTTAGGCTTTTATGTGTATCTGGAGTTACTGGAGCAAGCAGGCAGAAATCCGACCGGTGTGACGTAAGCACTGGGATAAAGTCACTCTCACTACACTGGAAGTTAATAGGAATACGACTTTTAGATCGTGAAAACGTCTATAATGCATGTCAGATTTCAATACTGGCCGATGTCATAACGCGGGAGGATGTCTTCTCTCTAATGAGCCATTGATCGTATTTTTGCGATATGCCTTTCCTCAAGACATTTGTAATTTAACAGAGGGTCCAGCATATTTTTCCTATTTGTCTGCCTCTTTAGTCCAGGGTGCATTGTATGGTGCCATTGCCAGATATATTATAGAAAGGAGATAGGAATCCAATTAATGAAGGAACATATAACTCCCCAACCAGCAGACTGTCGACCAATCGCGTTCACGTTGTCATGCTGCATCACGCGGTTGCTAATCTAATCATCACGCAATCCCTTCTCAAAGTTAGTGTATATCGAGAAACGTGCCTATTTTCCCCAAAGGTACAGTAATGTCATGATTACAAAGCTATTCGATACTAAAGATAGCAAGTTAATGATCTCACATCTCGGAAAAGATTTGTAATGTACTTCTTGTTGATTAAGTTTGTGCTAATGTTGGGTTTTTGAGCTAGCTCCCAATGAACTCCCATTCACTCTTTGAATGAGAGAGCTCCTTGTCCCAGCATTGCCCAGAATGCACCGCGTAGCTCATTGATGTAGCATGGGCAATGTTTCCCATCTCCTCAAAGTATATCTGCCGATGTGAACGTTGAACTCCACTCTGTGAGGCACGTCGATCTGCAGGTTAAACATGGTGAGATTGGGGGAGCACGTGATGCCGCGGAGCTGAGCAGACGTTGACAAACCGAGCTCTTCAAAGTTATTCTATTATTATCTAAATAACAACGTTGAAACAATATTCTAACATCGGCTGATAAATTGTCAAGTACTTACCTTCCCAAAGAGCCATGGACCTCCGACCGAGAGGCAAGAAGGACGACCAAAACGTTGTTGATTCCCAAGATAACGATAACGCTACAGCTAGCAAGATTAGCATTAGCCCTCACAACTCAGACGACAGTTCCAGACTGTTGCTCTCGGCCTCTTGCGAGCCTGCCGACATGCTGGCTACTCTCCTCCGGGAAATTCAGGACGTAACAATGGTCTTTCTATGAAAATTGATAAGAAATCGTCTGAACTCCATTCTTCCATTGACGACCTGAAATCCTCCATGAATGATCTCCTTTTGAGAACGACTGAGGCAGAGTTGCGCATTAGCATAGTTGAGGATACCATCACTCGACATGACCAGGTTCTGATACAACTGCAAAAGGACAATGCCTACCTCAAAAACAAGGTAGATCAGATGGAGAACCAGAGTAGACGTAGTAATATCCGTGTGGTGGGATTGAAAGAGGGCAGTGAGGGCCGTGACCCGGTCCGTTTCTTCACTCAATGGATCCCGGATGTTCTAGGCACAATCAACTTCACCAAGCCACTGGAAATCGAATGCGGCCACAGAACATCAGCGCCGAAACCCCGGCCAGATGAGCCCCCACGGGCCGTCCTGATCACGTTCCTCCGTTTCCAAGACAGAGAGAAGATACTGCAACTCGCAAGAGCCAAAGGGGACATCACCATCGATGGAAAGAGGGTCAGCCTTTTCCCAGATATGAGCGCGGATCTCGCCAGACGTCGCAAGCAGTTCAGACCTGCCGCCAAAGCACTGAAGGAGAAGAACATCATCGGCTACCTCATCAGTACAAAGGCCGAAGCCATCTCTTCAACACACCGGGAGAACTGAACAGTGTCTGAGCCAGGACGGTCTCTCTGGGGGATAAGATGCAGTTTGTTTGTTTTCTCTTATCTGGACTGAACTGCTGGTATCTCCCGGTCACTATAATTGATTTGTACATTTTCAACTAACCGTATTTTTCCGGGGTGAGTTCTATTACATTTACAGGAGAGTATATTTTGGTTTAGTCCATATCTACTGGGCGAAGCAATAAGTGGGCTTAGGCCCACTGCTCCCCCTCCCCCCCCCCCCATTTATGTTAATCTTTCGAAAAGAGACTCAAGCAGCCCTTACCATGGGCAGTAAATATTCAGCCATAAATGTCTATTCACAACGTTTGTTTTCAACTTAGAGAGCTCGCAGGTTTTTAGTTTGCGCCAAGGTTTAGCTAGTAAGAGCAAGATGGAAAGCGAGCAGCAACGTATCTCTACAAGTGTATTCATGTTTGATTGTTGGGATTGTTGTTTTAGTCTGACAATCGGGGTGGGTGGGATGTTTTTTCTTTTCTTTTTTCTATGTTTATTGTTTCCTTCCTAAAGAGACACATAGGTCACTTCAGTGTTCAAACCAAAGTTGAAACATTTCCTAACTATTTACATATGATAGATTTCCATTCAGTTACATATTTGAAACCCAACCTATGCTTAATCCACTAAAATATGTCACATTCAACGTAAAAGGTCTTAACAGCCCGATTAAAAGGAAAAGAGTCTATACATACCTTAAGAAATTAAAGGCTGACATTGTGTTTTTAAAAGAAACACATCATACAGCCAGTGACCACAAGAAATTGAAGAGGGAATGGGTAGGACAAGTTTGTGCGTCCTCTTTTAACTCCAAAGCAAGAGGAACTGCAATTTTTGATAAATAGACACATCCCCTTCTGCGTCAACAACACCATCTCTGATCCCACTGGCAGGTTTGTTTGGTGCAGGGGCATATGTTTTCAGAGTCTTGGACCCCTATTGAATATTTCTGCTCCTAACTTCGATGACCATATGTTTATACAGAATGTCTTCCTTCAGGTCGCTCAAGCACCACCAGGATGGCTACTGGTTGGAGGAGGTTTTAATTATGGTTTTAGATACAGTTCTTGATAGGTCTTCTGATAAACCCTCACTTCTTACCAAAGCCGGCAAGCTCACCATGTCATTCATGAAAGATCTCAATTTACTAGACATCTGGAGACAGTTGCACCCACAGGATAGGGACTACTCTTTTTATTCACACCCACACAAGACACACACACGCATAGATAACTTTTTACTATCGACACAACTGTTTCATAGAGTGTTAGATGTCGAGTATCTCCCCAGATTGCTTAGTGACCATTCTCCTCTGGTATTATCAATCTCCATTCCTACCAAGGTAAATGGAGCATATAGATGGAGACTAAATTCTACACTCCTAAAGCAACCTGAATTTTGTGCATTCATCAAAGAGCAGATCAATATTTTCACTTTGACAAGCAAACCCTCCGCTCCTGACAGTTTCATTCTTTGGGACACATTGAAGGCCTATCTGAGGGGACAGATCATTTCCTATACTAAAGGGCTGAAGAGAAAACACGGTGCGGAACTGAGTGCCCTTGAATTTGACATCTCCGAGCTAGAGAAAACCTACCAAAGAGACCTGACTAAAGATCTATACAGGCTTTTGGTAAATAAAAAAATGAAATATAATATCCTGAACACATATCAAGCTGAGAGGGCCATCACTAAATCAAAACAGCGTTATTACGAGCTTGGAGAGAAAGCTCACAAAATATTGGCATGGCAACTGAAAGCAGAGGAAAGTAAGAGGGCAATTAATGCTATAGAAACTCTTACTAATGAGATATCTTTCGACCCTACTGAAATTAATAATACTTTTAAGAAATACTATGAAGACCTCTACACTTCCCAATCAAGCAATGATCTATCAGAGATCGACTCCTTTCTCTCCACTCTCAACCTCCCATGCCTGTCAAAGGAAGACAGCGAGCGCCTGAGTGAACACTTCTCAGTTCCTGAATTGTTGGAGGCCATTAAATCCTTACCTTCTAATAGATCTCCTGGGGAGGATGGCTTCCCTCCAGAGTTCTATAAAGAATTTAGGCAGCTGTTGGTCCCCTACCTTATGGAGGTACTTAAAAAAGCCAGGGAAGACAACTGCTATCCAGAATCTTTCTCTCAAGCAGTGATTACTGTAATCCACAAGAAAGGGAAAAACCCGCTAAAATGCACCTCCTATAGACCTATCGCTCTCCTTAACACAGATTGTAAACTGGTCACCAAGATGCTATCTAGGAGACTGGAGTCATGTCTTCCCCTGTTGGTCAACCCAGATCAGACTGGCTTCATAATTAATAGATTGTCCTCCAATAATCTCAGAAGATTATTTGATACAATTCACCTCGCTAACAAAAACTAAATACCTAGTGTCGCAGTCTCCCTCGACGCTGAAAAGGCATTTGATAGGGTTGAATGGCCATACCTCTTTCGCGTCTTGGAAAAGTTTGGTCTCCAAATCTCCTAAAGCTAGGAATGGGATTACTTCCTCCTATTTCCCTCTCTATAGGGGGAACAGACAAGGTTGCCCAATTAGCCCCCACCTCTTTGCCCTCGTCATCGAACCGTTGGCTGAGGCTATTAGAACCTGCCCTGACATACATGGCTTTGAGGTGGGCCCCCATACCCATAAATTATCACTCTTTGCGGACGACCTTATCGTATTTCTAACAAACCCAGAACACTCCCTCTCTCACTTGCAGATCCTACTACAGTGTTATAGTTCTTTCTCTGGAACTAAGGTTAAATTTGATAAAAGCAAAATCTTACCGTTGTCTGTCTTTGACCATCATACCATCAAGCACAAGTTTCCTTTTAGATGGTCGCCTATGGGCTTCACATATTTGGGCATAATGGTGGATGGTAATCTGAACAACCTCTATAAACTCAATCTGGCCAGTTTGTTGCAAAAGGTGGAGTGTGACCTTTGTAAATGGATGGACTTACCTCTCACTCTACTAGGTAGAATCAATGTAATTGATGTCCTGCCCAGATTTCTATATTTGTTTCAATCTCTCCCTATTCCTGTTCCCGCAGCATTCTTTTCCTCTCTCGACAAGCTGACCAGACGGTTTATCTGGCACGGCAAAACCCCTAGGGTTGGCCTGGATAAACTAACCCTTGATTACGGTCAAGGGGGCTTAAACCTCCCCAATTTTAGAATGTACTACTGGGCTGCACAGTCTAGGTTTCTGGCTCAGATGTTTGACAATGCTCCCTCTCCCTCATGGTTGAACATTGAAAAGCTTGAGGTAAATGATGACACTGGGGCAGAATTGTTTTACAAATGGGACAGAAAATCTATAAAAACCATCATAGACAACCCTTTAATCATACATTCTGCCCTGGCATGGTGAAAACTGCATGAGCTGTTCAGACGAGGGTGGATTCCTTTCTCCTAAAACCCCTTTATGGAACAATAGATTGATAAGGGGATCACTCTTCTGGAACATTGTTACGAGGAGGGAGTTCTTATGTCTTTTGATCAGCTGAAACAGAAATACCACTTGCCTAACAGGGACTTCTTTAGCTACCTACAACTACGAAACTTTATTAGGGTGACTCTCAAGGGACAATGGAACCTACCTAAGATGTCACCTATTGAACAACTCTGCCACACAGACCAACGACTGTTCAAGACTATTTCCCGTGTATACGATGCTCTTATGTCAGGACTAACACTGCCTGGGCTAGATAAACCCCGACTTAGATGGGAAAAAGATCTGGGTATTGATCTTGATGAGGGTCTATGGAGTGACCTATGCAGGGATGGTGTTACATCCACATTGAACTCCAGATACAGACTGATCCAGTTTAATTTCCTCCATCAGCACTATATCACCGCATCTACACTGCACAAGTTCAACCCAGATATCTCCTCCCTATGTTTTAGATGTGGCTCAGATGAAGGAACATTGCTCCATTCCACTTGGCAGTGTTCAAAACTACACGGTTTCTGGCAGGGGGTATGCAATACCATATCCTCAATTCACGGGGTTGCATTCCCTTTAGACCCGGAGGTCTGTCTACTGGGTAACTTTACTAACACCAATCTTAGGCAAAGCCATACTATAAAGCTAACAGAAATATTGCTAGCGATTGCCAACAAATGTATTGCCTTGAAATGGAAATCGGATTCCTCCCTGCCAGTTGCAATGTGGCTATAGGAAGTTAATAGTTGTATCCCACTGGAGAAAATCACTTACTACTTGAGGAAAAAGTTAGACATTTTACAGAATTTGGCAACCTTTTGTTGACTATATGGAGAATCTCCCCCCACATCACATTGATTGAATCTCTATATAATCCTCACATAATGTTTCACACGTAATGTATAATATGTAGCTTAAGATCCAATGTCTCATTATTATTTTATTTTTTTGTATGTTTGTATATATAATATATATGTATATTCTTTGTTACGCTCGTCTGTTACTGTCACTTTGTCCTATTGTTGTCTAATATCTTTTCACTTTTGTTTTGAATGTTCTTAATTGGAAAATGCTAAAAATATATATTAAAAAAACAAAAAGAACATGGTGAGATTGTAGACTCCTAAATTGATAGTGTAGTTTGTTTAGCCGATTTTACAGCTAACTATCTACCTTACATGCTGATATGGTCTTTGGTATGATTGTGTGTAGCTAAGTTTTGCTAGCTAGCTAGCCAGCCAGCCTGGAGAGAGAGCATTTCATTTTCGATTTTGTAGTCGACTTGAGCTGCTGCTTGTTTATTTATATACACAAAGACATACTTTACAAAGGAAGCATTTGTGTTTAGTGAGTCCACCAGTTTAGGGGCAGTAGGGTTGACCAGGGATGTTCTCTTGATAAGTGAGTGAATTGGACCATTCCTGTCCTGCTAGGTATTTAGAAATGTAACGAGTACTTTTGGGTGTGAGGGAAAATGTAAAAAATAAATACATAATTTTATTTAGGAATGTAGTGTAGTGAAAGTAAAAGTTGTCAAAAAACATAAATAGTGAAGTAAAGTACAGATTCCCCAAAAAATACTTTGAAGTATTTTTACTTAAGTACTTCACACCACGGAATAAGCCTAAAAACAACCAGTCCATACAGCCCTCTGACCTCTGTGATGCCCTCAGACTTCATAACCTCAGACCCAAGTTATAACTCAGGGTCATTACACTCAGAGATGGAATCTGTCGGTCACAAAGTTGTTCTAGAACATGTTTCTGGTCGACAGCAGCAGCTCTGTGTATCCTTTGTCTCCCTCATCTATTTCCCTGGACCCTCTCCTGGTGCAACACCAGACTGGTCACAGATCTGTTTGTGCTGTCTTGCCAATTATGGCGTTTGGCTATTTCACGTGACAATGACCGCATTAGAGTTGGCAAGAAAGCACAAACAGATCTGGGACCGTGTTGGTGCAACACAATGGTGCTCCCTATACACAAGATACAACTAGGTTCTTACCAGGTAAAGATGCTAAATCACAACAAGAGTTGATGCTTTGAAAATGGTGACGCAGGACCAGGAACCAAATTCCACCTGGACCACTCAAACCCATTGCCCAGAGCATTACCACCCCTCATTGCATAGGCCGTGGTGGAGGTTACATTACATTAAAGGAAGGGCCAGACAGGCTCATTGGTAAGTTTAAATAGTCCTCCACTACTTCCTGTTAATGACAGAAACAGTTCAAAACGAGCTTCTGGAAAACAACGAGCCAGAATGTTTTACGGTTCTTTAAAACCCCCAGACAACATGTTGCATTACTGTGACCTTGTTGTGTTGTTACTGTTCTCAGAGGTGGAAAGACAAAAATGATGTCGATGCTGTTACTCTAAAGGTAACATAGGTTTTAGTATAGTGCATGTAACTGACTACTACTTGTTGTATTGTTTGTTTCTTGACTGTTGAATGTCACATTTTACTGAAACACAAGTGTTTGGCAGCAAACCTAGAGGTAAGCCTAAGGGTCCTTGCAATCTAGAATCCTTGGGACGTCCCTACGCCATTGAAGTTGACATTTAAAATGGTTAAGGTAAGGGTTACGGTTCAGGTTCGGGTTAGGGTTAGGGTAAGGGTAGGGGGTTAGGTTTTAGGGTATGGACGTCCAGAGGATACCGGATAGCACTATTCCTTGCCGAAGGGGGTCAGGCAGAGGAGGATGTTGAATGTGGCTGGGGCTCACTAAAATGCTAATGTTAAGAAAATAATGTCCCTAATTATACCATCAAGCCTGGATAATTTCCTGTAGTGATGCTTGAACTCTGCTATTTCTGCCTGGTTTTATTTATTTTCATAGGGTAGGAGGAGGAGGAGAGGAGGGGGGAGGCTGTGTGTGGACATATCACCCTCTCTGAGAAAAAAAATGTATTTATTTGTTAATTCCAATACAGAACCTCCCATTCCTGGTCTCCTCTTCCTCCTTATTCCCATCTCCTCCCTGCTCTCCCTTCTCCATTCTCTGGCCTGCTCCTTGCCCTGCTTCCAGCTCCCTTCTCTACTCCTCTCACAGCTCCCTTCCTTGCTCCCCCATCCTCTCCTCCATCCTTCCCCATTACTCCCACTCCCCTCCTCCTTCCCCCTCTCCTCTCTTGCGAGCTTAACCGGCCTGCCAGAACTCTGTTGGCTGATGTTTACTGGAATGGATGGGCTATTTCCCATGGTGCACGGTGCCTGCGGTGATATCTTATTTATACAAGGCCCGATATGGTAGAACAGAGGGTTTATTTTGGTATATTCCCCATAGATGGATCTAATTTCTCCTGATTCATTCGTTTCCCACATACATGCTGCTCTTCAGGTTGGAGAGCCTGCTGGACCGGTCGCCTGGCTACAGTTGACTGGCTACGGTCGGACAAAGTTTGTGGTCAATCGGCAAAGTTAAAAGGGCTGAGTGAGTGGCCTCCAAATCGTAAGGTCGGAAATCTAAAAAGTTAGATTTACGATAATGGAGTGACTTCAGGCACTTCACAGGGAGTTGACTGTTAAACAACAACAAAAAACAAGCACTGTTTGTATTGAGTTATTACATAGAGCTTCTTATCTTGTGGTGGAGCATAGTTATTGGTCAATAGAATCACTCTATTAAAGTTTATCTGAGGACTACAGTCTGGAATGAATAGATTAGATGATGTACAAGTAACTGCCAAAATAAAGGAAACACCACCATAAAGCGTCTTAATAGGGCGATGGGGCACCACAAGCCAGAACAGCTTTAATGCACCTTGGCATAGATTCCGTAAGTGTCTGGAACTCTATTGGAGGGATGCGACACAATTCTACCATTAGAAATTCAATCATTGGCCTCCTGAGTGGTGCAGTGGTCTAAGGCACTGCATCACAGTGCTAGCTGTACCACTAGAGATTCTGGGTTCGAGTCCAGGCTCTATCGCAGCCAGTCGCAACCGGGAGACCCATGGGGCTGCACACAATTGGCCCAGCGTTGTCCGGGTTAGTGCGCGTTTCCTCCGACACATTGGTGCGACTGGCTTCCGGGTTAAGTGGGTATTGTGTCAATAAGCAGTGTGGCTCGGTTGGGTTGTGTTTTGGAGGACTCTTGACCTTCGCCTTTCCCGAGTCCGTACAGGAGTTGTAGCGATGAGACAAGACTGTAACTACCAATTGGATATCACGAAATTGGGGAGAATAAAAAAAAAAAATGAAATTCAATAATTTGGTGTTTTGTTGATGGTGGTGGAAAACCCCTGTCTCAGGTGTCACTCCAGAAGTGTTCAATTGTGTTGAGATCTGGTTACTGTGAGGGCCATGGCATATGGTTTACATTGTTTTCATGCTCATCGAACGATTCATCGACTACTCATGTAATGTGGATGAGGGAATTGTAACCCCATGGAGGTATAGCCATGATAGCCAAAATGAATGGCCTGCCCAGCAATTTTTATACATGACCCAAATCATGACCCTAATCATGACCCTAAGTTAATTGATGAATTAACTCAGGAACCACACGTGTGTGGAAGCACCTGTTTTCAATATACTTTGTATCCCTCATTTCCTTTATTTTGGCAGTTACCTGTACACAATGAGATTGTTCACAATATAGATATTGCTGTTATTGACTGGATGATGTACACCGAGTTATTGGGTTGTTTTCTATTCTGAAATATGCAGTAGTTCAAGAGGGTATGAGGAAAAATCCCCAGTTTAAGTGTTGTGTTAAAATGTTCTAATGAAGACAAGCAATGATAAGTTATGGGTCTTAAAATAAACTTTTTCTTCCGCAGCTTGACTCAACATGTGCTCATGTATTAAATGATGGAGATAATATTTGTAATGCTTGGCTCTGGCGGTGTCTCTGAAAATGCTTTCGCTATGAAGCACAAACAAGCAGCAACACACACATGGCACGTTTGAAGCATTAGACTAGCATCTGCCTTTTATAACCTCTCTTGTTATAATTAATCTCAGACCACCACTGGTATAGTGCATGATGATGCCAGTTAGGATGAGGTACCCTACACCTCATCCTAACTGGCATCATCATGCACTATGCCAGTGGTGGTCTGAGATTATGATTCCAGGTAGGATTGGGTGTAGGATGTATGATTCCAGGTAGGATTGGGTGTAGGAGGTATGATTCGAGGTAGGATTGGGTGTAGGATATATGATTCTAGGTAGGATTGGGTGTAGGATGTATGATTCCAGGTAGGATTGGGTGTAGGATGTATGATTCCAGGTAGGATTGGGTGTAGGATGTATGATTCCAGGTAGGATTGGGTGTAGGATGTATGATTCCAGGTAGGATTGGGTGTAGGATGTATGATTCCAGGTAGGATTGGGTGTAGGATGTATGATTCCAGGTAGGATTGGGTGTAGGATGTATGATTCCAGGTAGGATTTGGTGTAGAGGTATGTAGGAGTTTCCGGTTGTTCTGTTGAGCTGAGTGAGCTCTCTCTCAAATCTCTTCATTCTCGCTCGTTTCTCTCTCTCTCTCGCTCTTTCTCTCTCTATAATTGTATTTTTCAGGTTGTGGCGTAGTCATACTACTATGTACTGATTGTTCTGTGCTCTCTCTGTCCCTCCCCATCTCTCCCTTCCCATCTCTCCTTCCACATCTCTCCTTCCATATCTCTCCCTCCCCATCCCTCTCTCTATAGAGCACCCAAACAGAGTGAGAGGTATTTGCAGGCCAGGACACAGAGAGCATTAGCAGTGAGCTAATGACTGAGGATTGAGCTCAGGAGCACAAGAATTTCTGGTGGATGATGTGAAAGCAGACCAGAGCGGAGTGCAGCACCCCTGACTGTGTCAACACCCTGGCCCAGATGTGCTGCATCGCTCCCAATTATTTAACATAATCTCTCTCTATCTATCTCTCTATCTATCTTTCTCCGAGGCTGTCACCCAGAGAGCTTAGCCCCAGTCAGAAGGCTGCTGCATTGCAAGACTGTGTGTCCATGTATCCTATACTACCAAGTTAGGAATAGGGGCTAGAAGCCCAAGGTGGCACCTCCCCAGCAACAACATCTGGTGCGGAGCAGAGCGAAGCAGCGTGCTTTCCTCTGATCGCTGCTCTCTGATCCAATGATTTACGAGTCCTGGATGGGATAATTACGACCCGACTGGAACACAGCTTTTCCTAAACATATCATCCAGGCCAATTTGTAACACTCCCATCTCTTCAAAACCTTTTAAAAACAAGATGGATCACAGCTCCTCTTAGTGCTCACAATGATAACAGGGAACTGTGTGATGAGATGAAGGGAGAGCTGTCTGTCTGTCTCTCGGTCTGTCTGACCATAAGCCACAGCGCTCCGTCCATCCAATCCATGGGGAGTCTCAATTAGCTCAATACCACGTTTCCTGGTTTAGATGAAACAGATGTCTTTCTATTCCCAAAATATGAATGTGGGTGTTTTTCCACACCCTATATCCAACTCTACACCTAAACACACATACAGCACAAACTACACACACACACACACACACACACACACACACACACACACACACACACACACACACACACAGACACAGACACAGACACAGACACACACACACACACACACACACACACACACACAAACATAATGTTTCTGTTTTCTAATTATACACATAGGAAGTATGTGGTTCGCAACACCTGAGACCGTTATATTGGTTTGAGACATCATCCAGACTCAGGGTCTGGAGAAAAAGGTGCTTGACCATAGCATGAACCGTGACCATAATCCTAGAACCATGACCAGAAACACGACCATATCTCCGGAACCATGACCCCACAGGCTCATAACCATGACCATAGCTTCAGGACTGTGACCAGGGCTGTGGTAGTATAGCATTCACAGGGGGTCTTAAGTTCACTGCCCAGATGAGCTATTCCCGTGTGCATGGCGCTCTACCGGGCCTTAACCCAATACAGGCCAGTTGTGTAAAGCAATTTGGACCAGGTGAACCAGCAGAAATCTACACACACTCCTCAGAAGAACCAGGAGAAATGGAGGTGTTTCACTGATCAAATCAAATCAAAGTTTATTTGTCACGTGCGCCGAATACAACAGACCTTACAGTGAAATGCTGACTTACAGGCTCTAACCAATACTGCACAAAAAAGGTATTAGGTGAACATAGGGAAGTGAAGTAATAAAAAGAACATTAAGATGACAGTGAAAAATAGGCTACATACAGTAGAGAGGCTATATACAGTAGAGAGGCTATATACAGTAGAGAGGCTATATACAGTAGAGAGGCTATATACATTAGAGAGGCTATATACAGTAGAGAGGCTATATACAGTAGCGAGGCTATATACAGTAGAGAGGCTATATACAGTAGAGAGGCTATATACAGTAGAGAGGCTATATACAGTAGAGAGGCTATATACAGTAGAGAGGCTATATACAGTAGAGAGGCTATATACAGTAGAGAGGCTATATACAGTAGCGAGGCTATATACAGTAGAGAGGCTATATACAGTAGAGAGGCTACATACAGTAGAGAGGTTATATACAGTAGCGAGGCTATGTACAGTAGAGCGGCTATATACAGTAGAGAGGCTATATACAGTAGAGAAGCTATATACAGTAGCGAGGCTACATACAGTAGGGAGGCTATATACAGTAGAGAGGCTATATACAGTAGAGAGGCTATATACAGTAGCGAGGCTATATACAGTAGAGAGGCTAAATACAGTAGAGAAGCTATATACAGTAGCGAGGCTATATACAATAGAGAGGCTATATACAGTAGCGAGGCTATATACAGTAGAGAGGTTAAATACAGTAGAGAGGCTAAATACAGTAGAGAGGCTATATACAGTAGCGAGGCTATATACAGTAGAGAGGCTATATACAGTAGAGAGGCTATATACAGTAGAGAGGCTATATACAGTAGTGAGGCTATATACAGTAGCGAGGCTATATATAGTAGCGATGCTATTTACAGTAGAGAGGCTATATACAGTAGAGAGGCTATATACAGTAGCGAGGCTATATACAGTAGAGAGGCTACATACAGTAGCGAGGCTATATACAGTAGCGAGGCTATATACAGTAGAGAAGTTATATACAGTAGCGAGGCTATGACAGTAGTGAGGCTACATACAGTAGCGAGGCTATATACAGTAGCGAGGCTATATACAGTAGCGAGGCTATATACAGTAGAGAGGCTATATACAGTAGCGAGGCTATATACAGTAGAGAGGCTATATACAGTAGCGAGGCTATATACAGTAGAGAGGCTACATACAGTAGCGAGGCTATATACAGTAGCGAGGCTATATACAGTAGAGAAGTTATATACAGTAGCGAGGCTATGACAGTAGTGAGGCTACATACAGACACCGGTTAGTCAGGCTGATTGAGGTAGTATGTGCATGTGGATATGGTTAAAGTGACTATGCATATATGATGAACAGAGAGTAGCAGTAGTGTAAAAGAGGGATTGGCGGGTGGTGGGACACAATGCAGATAGACCGGTTAGCCAATGTGCGGGAGCACTGGTTGGTCGGGCCAATTGAGGTAGTATGTACATGAATGTATAGTTAAAGTGATTATGCATACATGATATACAGAGAGTAGCAGCAGCGTAAAAGAGGGGTTGGGGGGGCACACAATGCAAATAGTCCAGGTAGCCATGGTTACCTGTTCAGGAGTCTTATGGCTTAGGGGTAAAAACTGTTGAGAAGCCTTTTGTACCTAGACTTGGCACTCCGGTACCGCTTGCCATTCGGTAGTAGAGAGAACAGTCTATGACTAATAGTATTGATACTCTTGTTCAATATCCAAAAAAGGCCTCTACATCACTACTGTGAGACAAAGATCAAAGACCAGTAGACAATAAGCACAGTGACAAGTGTCAGCCAGCTCTGGCCTGACAGTCCCCTGGCCCACATTTGTATTTAACTAGGCAAGTCAGTTAAGAACAAACTCTTATTTACAACGGTGGCCTACCGGGGAACAGTGGGTTAACTGCCTTGTTCAGGGGTAGAATGACAGATGTTTACCTTGTCAGCTCGGGGATTCAAACCAGCAACCTTTCCGTTACTGGCCCAACGCTCCAACCACTAGGCTTCCTGCCACTACCTGTTAAGCCGCGAGAGGAGAAGTTCAACGGCTTGTTCTATTTGTGCCATGTCATGTAAACAGACTAGAAACACAGTGACAGGAGTTATGTGATTGTGGATGGATGGACGGACACTTTCCCATCCTCCATTATAAGACTCATTCCTCTGCGTTGCGTCTCCGACAGCCCATAACAGAACAACACAAAGCAGATGTGAGTGAGGGTGTGCTCAATGTGGCCTGAGTGGTGCAGGGGTTTAAGCCGCCGCCTTTCAGTGCAAGAGGCGTCACTACAGTCCCTGGTTTGAATCCAGGCTGTAACACATCTGGCAGGGATTGGGAGTCCCATAGGGTGGTCCTACCACTCTCGTCTCTCCACACACACCCTGGTCATCCTACCACTCTTGTCTCTCCACACACACCCTGCTCATCCTAAAACTCTCATCTTTCCACACACACCCTGCTCATCCTAACACTCTCATCTCTCCACAGACACCCTGGTCATCCTACCACTCTCGTCTCTCCACACACACCCTGCTCATCCTAAAACTCTCATCTCTCCACACACACCCAGCTCATCCTAAAACTCTCATCTTTCCACACACACCCTGCTCATCCTAACACTCTCATATCTCCACACACACCCTGCTCATCCTAACGCTCTCATCTCTCCACACACACCCTGCTCATCCTAAAACTCTCATCTTTCCACACACACCCTGCTCATCCTAACACTCTCATCTCTCCACACACACCCTGCTCATCCTAAAACTCTCATCTTTCCACACACACCCTGCTCATCCTAACACTCTCATCTCACCACACACACCCTGCTCATCCTAAAACTCTCATCTTTCCACACACACCCTGCTCATCCTAACACTCTCATCTTTCCACACACATCCTACTCATCCTAAAACTCTCACCCCTCCACACACACCCTGCTCATCCTAAAACTCTCATCTCTCCACACACACCCTGCTCATCCTAAAACTCTCATCCCTCCACACACACCCTGCTCATCCTAAAACCCTCATCCCTCCACACACACCCTGCTCATCCTAAAACTCTCATCCCTCCACACACACCCTGCTCATCCTAAAACTCTCATCCCTCCACACACACCCTGCTCATCCTAAAACTCTCATCTCTCCACACACACCCTGCTCATCCTAAAACTCTCATCTCTCCACACACACCCTGCTCATCCTAAAACTCTCATCCCTCCACACACACCCTGCTCATCCTAAAACTCTCATCCCTCCACACACACCCTGCTCATCCTAAAACTCTCATCCCTCCACACACACCCTGCACATCCTAAAACTCTCATCCCTCCACACACACCCTGCTCATCCTAAAACTCTCATCCCTCCACACACACCCTGCTCATCCTAAAACTCTCATCCCTCCACACACACCCTGCTCATCCTAAAACTCTCATCTCTCCACACACACCCTGCTCATCCTAAAACTCTCATCCCTCCACACACACCCTGCTCATCCTAAAACTCTCATCTCTCCACACACACCCTGCTCATCAATATTATTATAGTAAAGTAAAACTGAAACTAAAACAAAAATGAATGATGAAAAAACAATTTTGTAAACTAAAATAAAGTAATTAACAACTATGATCTTTTACTCCAAAACGAACTAAAATCAAATAAAAAGCATGATTTTTGTTAAATTTGATATTTTATGAGGGGAAAAACTTGAATGGGGTTTTTAATGGGGTTTTCAAGCTTTTTTCTAGTGGGTTTTCAAGCTTTTTTCTAATGGGTTTTCAAGCTTTTTTCTAATGTGTTTTCAAGCTTTTTTCTAATGGGTTTTCAAGCTTTTTTCTAATGGGTTTTCAAGCTTCTGAATCTGGCAGGTCACATTTACTGAGATTTACTTTAGAATTTAAAGGTAGACTCAGGGGCATGATATTGCCACAAGCAGCACCTCAGATATTGGGTGCGTTTTAGTGGTAAGGCTAAAGCAACCGACTGTGGACAAACATCGAGGAGTGAAGTCGAAGGAGGTGCATCTGTGACAGCCGAAATTCGGACTCTAATGTGTCTCAGATCAACATGGCAGTGTTGCCATTATTTTAAAAAAGCTTTTATTTGTAATGTTGAAATGAACATGGCTCCAACCTCTATATCACACTCTCACAAACTAAAATCATAATATAATATGTGTACATTGCACAATCAATTAGTGAGAGGAGCCTCAAATATCACATTTATTCAAATCAAATCAAATGTTATTTGCCACACGCGCCGACTGCAACAGAGGCAGTAGACCTTACCGTGAAATGCTTCCTTACAAGCCCTTAATCAACAATGCAAAAAGTAACACAATACATTTACATAACAATAATGAGGCTATATACAGGGGGTTACCGGTACCAAATCAATGTACAGGTTAGTCAAGGTTATTTGTATGTATCCACTGTATGCATAAATCTCAGCAAATACTGCATGTTGCTGTTTTAGTCAAGTCTTTAGTCAGGCAAAAAAAAAAACTGATGATTGCTTGACAATAGAGCGTCCCACAATGCAGGCGATAGCTGGAGGATGACCTTGGTGAAGATCAACTGCTGACACTTGTAGTCGACTGCAGTTTAAAAAGAATCATGACCTTTAATCACATGATTTTTTTGTCAAGTTCATGCCGTCGACACGCAAGTCGCACAATTTTTTTGGGGACCACAGAATGCGTCACACTTTCAAAGGCGGTGACGATGGACTTTGACAAAAGTGATGAGCTCAAACGCATTGAGATGCAAGACTTTGCTCTCAGGCAGTTACACGTGTGCACGGGTGCGCTTCATCCTGCTACAGCGTGGTCGCTACGAGAACAAACCAGCAGAGAAGTTTAGCATCGCCCTTCAACGCTGCTGGTCATTGCGGAAATAGACACTACTGTTTACTTGGTGCATCTACGTCTACCTTCAAACCTAACCTCTAACCTATGACCAATCACCTTATGCATTACTGCCCCACAATGGCAAGAAGTGACATCCCCAAAAAAGACAACGATTGTAAAATATACTTTGTCTGTAAAATGTATATAGTATGTATAAACTGGAAGTAAAAGCCGAAATATTGTTGTCCATTGGTTTAGTCCAATTAGGGGAGGGGTGGTAGGGTTAGGGGGAAGTGGAGGGGTGATGGGGTTAGGGGGAAATGGAGGGGTGGTAGGGTTAGGGGGAAATGGAGGGGTGGTAGGGTTAGGGGGAAGTGGAGGGGTGATGGGGTTAGGGGGAAATGGAGGGGTGGTAGGGTTAAGGGAAAATAATAAAGAAGGAAAATATATTTTTTTATATAAACTCTTCACTTTTCAGGACCCTGTCTTTCAAAAATATTTTGTAAAAATCCAAATAACTTCACAGATCTTCATTGTAAAGGGTTTAAACGCTGTTTCCCGTGCTTGTTCAATGAACCATAAACAGTTAATGAACATGCACCTGTGGAACGGTCGTTAAGACACTAACAGCTTACAGACGGCAGGAAATTAAGGTCTCAGTTATGAAAACTTAGGACACTAAAGAGGCCTTTCTACTGACTCTGAAAAATACCAAAAGAAAGATGCCCATGGTCCCTGCTCGTCTGTGTGAACGTGCCTTAGGCATGCTGCAAGGAGGCATGGGGACTACAGATGTGGCCAGGGCAATAAATTGCAATGTTCGTATGGTGAGACGCCTAAGACAGCGCTACAGGGAGACAAGACGGACAGCTGATTGTCCTCACAGTGGCAGACCACGTATAACAACACATGTACAGGATCGGTACATCAGAACATCACACCTACGAGACAGGTACAGGATGGCAACAACAACTGCCCAAGTTACACCAGGAATGCACAATCCCTCCATCAGTGCTCAGGCTGTCCCCAACAGGCTGAGAGAGGCTGGACTGAGGCCTGTTGTAAGGCAGGTCCTCACCAGACATCACTAGATACAACATCGCCTATGGGCACAAACCCACCGTTGCTGGGCCAGACAGGACTGGCAAAAAGTGCTCTTCACTGACGAGTTTTGTCTCACCAGGGGTGATGGTCGTATTCACGTTTATCGTTGAAGGAATGAGCTTTACACAGAGGCCTGTACTCTGGAGCGGGATCGACGGACACCGGGGCCTGCCACTCCTCTTTCTATTCAACAGTGCAACAGTTTGCATTCAACAGTTTTTATTTTCCCTATTTTCGACCTTGATATATTGCAAACATTTTCCCTCCTCTTCATTGTGTGTGTGTGTGTGTGTGTGTGCATGAGAATCAGCACAGACCATGTAAGGCCCATGCACGTACCTCCCCATCACTCTCTCTTCACTAACTCAACTCCTGCCAATGTGATCCAGCTGGCCATACAGCATTACCCCTGGGACTGGAAAATATAAGCAGTGAGGACTGTAGAACACACACACTCACACACACACACACACACACACACACACACACATATAAACACACACACACACGCACACACACGCACACACACACATAAACACACACACACACACACACACACACACACCTGGGACTGCAGATTATAAGCAGTGAGGAGTGCTAGTTGGCTCAGAACCCTGCCTTGTGTCCAACAGTCTTCCTAAACCCCTTCCCCCCTCTGTTTCTGTCGTTCTCTTTATTTGTGGAAAAAGCCATAAACATTTGTATATGATTTGTGGAAAGCGGCTGGCTGGGGGGATACAGGGGGAGTGTGTGTGTGTGTGTGTGTGTGTGTGTGTGTGTGTCTCTCTGAGTGCATGCATGTCCAGCTTTTTGAATGTACATATTGTTCATGTTTAACAGCCTCTTATAAAGCCAGTGTAGAAGATGTGAGGAGATATATAGAGCTACTTTGGACGTGTGGTTGGTTGGTGTGGTGTTTGGAATATGTTGTGAATAGTACTGGTCTGGTTTGGTGGCCAAAGTAGCTCAATAGAGGTTAGGTTACTCTGATAGCTATGTTAGAGACTGATGGTTGTCTAAGGTTAGTTCATGGAAGAGATGTATTGGAGAAGACAGGTCTTGTTTGTGTTGTCCTATTGATGAGCGCAGCACTCTGGTGTTGTGCTGAAGCAGATCTCGATAGTGGAGACTGGGTCAACTGCAGGGCACTACTTGCGTCATCTTGTGGGGTAAATAGTTCTGTTTTTGGCAACGGAGAGACATCCTCCTCCTTCACTGCTTTCCTGAAAATCTGTAGAAAACTCAAACATGGTTGACTAAAAGTAGGGTGTTAAGTGTGTATTTCTGTGTGTGTGTGTGTGTGTGTGTGTGTGTGTGTGTGTGTGTGTGTGTGTGTGTGTGTGTGTGTGTGTGTGTGTGTGTGCGTGCGTGTGTGTGCGCGTGTGTGTGTGTGTGTGTGTGTGTTTGTGTGTGTCCTGTCCTGTCTATCTACCATAAACCTTGTGGAGGGAAAGGAGGAGGCGAGAAGGGGGAGGGAGCTGGGGAAGAGGCCAGTGTGCTGCTGAATGAGGGATGAGCTCTTCTGTCGCTCCCCATGATTGAGCAGATCTACGTTCACACTATAAGGCTGAGTGCACACTCACAGACCTAGCTAAACTTTCAAGTCCTGCCCCATACAAACACTATGAAGACATGGACTAGTGTCTTCTACACTGCGTGAAATAAACATTAGGAACACCTGCTCTTTGCATGACATAAACTGATCAGGTGAAAGCTGTGATTCCTTGTTCAGTGGTGTAAAGTACTTAAGTAGAAATACTTTGTTGTACTACTTAAGTCGTTTTTTGGGGGTATTTGAACTTTAGTTTACTATTTATATTTTTTGACCACTTTAACTTTACCTCATTCCTAAAGAGAATGATGTACTTTTTACTCCGTACATTTAGCCTGATACCCCAAAGTACTCGTTACATTGTGACAGGACTAATGGTCCAATTCACACACTTATCAAGAGAACATCCCTGGTCATCCCTACTACCTCTGCTCTGGCTGACTCATTAAACGCTCACGCTTCGTTCGTAAATGATGTCTGAGTGTTGGAGTGTGCCCCTGGCTATCCATACATTTTTTGTTTTTTAAACAAGAAAATGGTGCCATATTGTTTGCTTAATACTTTTACTATTGATACTTAAGTGTATTTTAGCAATTGCATTTACATTTGATACTCGAGCACATTTCAAATCAAAGACTTTCAGACTTCAACTCAAGTAGTATGTCGCTGGGTGACTTTCACTTTTACTTGAGTGATTTTCTATTGAAGTATTTGTACTTTTACTCATGCGTAAGAATTGGGTATTTCTTTCCCCCGCCGATGTCCTTTTTTGATGTCACCTGCTAAATCCACTTCAGTCAGTGTAGCTGAAGGGGAGGAGACCGGTTAAAGAAGGATTATATCAAACCAAGGCAACCATGTGGACGAGTCTCTGAAGTTCGCCCCATAAACGTCACATTTCGAATGGTTTAAGTTGAGGCGTTCATTCCAAAACGGTTATAGTAAAGGGTTAAGGTTTTGGACAGGGTTAGAAACATAAAACGTTAGAAATGATGGCCTAGACTGGGGATTGAACACGCCACCCTCGGAGCCAACGTGGTGGACTAAAAGAGTTACCTGGTTTTCACACTGGATCTTGAGCGACCTGGCTGCTCACTGAACCAGTGAGATGAGGTCATTTTTTTTCTGTTGTACAGGAGAGAAGAACGCTGTGGAAAAGTTTACTGAATCAAATCTATGTCAAGCTACCACTTCTAGGAAATACATTTCCCACAGGGAACAAACTGGTTTAATCAACTTGTGTCAATGTCATTTGTCAACGTATTGTGACGTGGGATCTACAGGGAATATACACTGGATTTGGAAAAAGAGGGTGAAATTTCAACCACAGGATTATGTCATCATGGTAACCAAATTTCGACATAGACCAACCTTGTATAAAATATGTTGAATTTGTACCTTTAAAGTACATGGTGATCACTTGCACCATGTACTTTGAATGTAATCTCAGCTGCAATCCAGGTCATTTGGTTCTGCTATTAGATGAAGCACTGTGATAACACATGAATCTGTTTTATAAATTACCAACATATCTGACATTGTATTCCCCGTTTGAACTTTGCTGCGCTTTTAAATGGTTGAAAGTGCAGTGATAGACATTTGGGTGGCAACTAAACCAAAAAGCTGTCATTGTTTTTTCAAAAGAATTTGGTTGTGATTTTAGATGGTTGAAAGCATGGTGATAACGCATTCGGTGTTCAACTAACTTTTGGCTGCCTTTTTGAGTGGGTGAATATAGGTTGTAATCTCATTGATCAATGTCTCAACCAAATATTACTCAATTATCCAAGTTGAAATTGCGTTGTGTGCCCAATGGGTTTCGTCTCCACTACCTTGTCAATGAGCACTTGTACAGCAGGGATCACAAATATCTACAATTGCAACAGCATATGCTGCCAACTACTGTTGACTCTGTGCCACTGCAATACAATACTCATACTTTCAGTATATGTGATGCTCAGATATTAAACGCATTGATATGGGGTCAGCACAGAGTTGAGATGGAGTGATGTCCGAGATAACAGTCTCTGCCAGGTTTAGGTTCGTAGGTGAGGACTGTCAGTGGTCCAGGTGGACTTTGTCCAACTCTCTGTGTCAGCCAGGGTCCACCACATCTCGCCTGTCTCTGGCTCCGGTACCCATAGCGCTGTTCTGCGTTAGGATTAAGGTCAAAGGTTAATGGAACGGAGTGGCGCCGGGCAGTCATCCCCCAGGATCCTCGGTGGATTTGGTAAACAGTGAATCTGTCACAGGAGATGAATAGTAGAGAGAGAGAGAGAGAGAGAGAGAGAGAGAGAGAGAGAGAGAGAGAGAGAGAGAGAGACTCTGTATGGGGGTTAATGGCTCCCAACTCAGCCGTGAAAGTGCTTGTCCACTACTCTCCACTCGCCATCGCCTATCAACCCCACAAGGTAAGCCCCTCTGGCTTAGGGGGATAGGGAAGAGAGGGAGAGGGGTAGACGGTGAGAGGGGGAGGAAGAGAGGACAGAGGTGGAGAGAAAAAGTAGGAGAGAAAGAATGTAAAAGCGGGAAACAACTTTACGTTTTTTTAAAAATCTGGATCATGGCCTGCAGGTCAACCTCTTTTATCTGGGATTGAACACGCCACCCTCGGAGCCAATCGCCAACTCTTTCTTCATTGGGGGATCTCCGGGGGAATTTTATTGAATGTTTGTACGCAGCAAGTTTCAGCATTGCCCTATCTGTCCCTTTCTGCAGCTTTGGTATGAGGGGGGTTGCCCCAGCCCTAGCTAACACCTCTCTAACATCACATTTTTAACGCAAAGGATGGCAAAAAAAATAATAATCACCGCCACACGAGAGAAACAAGAAGTATAGAAAGAAGAAAGAAAAAATAAATAGGGGATGAGGCTTGTAAAAATGTTTGGCACCATCAACCTCGATAACAGATGTATGTCCATACATGGAAAGGGTTGAGTATGAGAGTCCATCATTTATTTGACATTTATTTAACTAGGCAAGTCAGTTAAGAACAAATTCTTATTTGGCCTACCCCGGCCAATTGTGTGCCGCCCAATCGTGGCCGGTTGTAATACAGCCCAGGATCAAACCAGGGTCTGTAGTGACACCTCTAGCACTGAGACGCAGTGCCTTAGTCCGCTGCGCCCTCCGAGAGTGCATATTTTCATTATGGAATCACGTAGGCCTAAACCTAATATACAGTCAGTGTCCCCATATTGCTCTGAGTCTCGACTGAACAGGGAGTCTGAGAGAGTTTCGTTCGGACAACTATACTTGAATGTAGTGTACACACCCCCACCCTTCCTTATTCCTCCAATTAATCACCCCCCACTGGGCTGTCAGTTGGCCAGCAAGGGGGTCAGACCCCCCCCCCCCCCCCCCTGCTACGGCAACAGCTTCCATTGTACTGCCTCACAATGGGACAAAGCCTTTGATGTCCGAGGGGTGCACTCCTCCCCCTTCCCCTCCTCCTCATCCTTCCTTCTTCTCCTCTTTCTCCCTGTTTCTGATTTTCAGTTTGAGCCTTGACCTTCCACTCACCACGGCGGAGAGAATGAGAGGAGAGGAGGAGGAGAAGAAAGGAAATAAAAAATTTGACAAAATGAATGAAAATATAATGAATTGGAGAAAGGGAGTGAGGGAGAGAGAGAGAGTGATGACGAGACAAATATTTCTGTACCCCAAATGGTAGCATGGTTATGGCTAGTGGTGAGTAGGATTCAGGTGGGAGGAGGCTGGGAACAGGGATGTTGGGAGCTTCACTATCTGGGACAAGGACAACTGTAGCTCTTCTGATCAGGGCTGTGTTCCTCTTACTGTTACTCTTTGAGGTGTTGTGAATATTGTCATGGTCATGTCCGCAACGTTCCCTCTTGCTGTTACGGCCTATGTACTTGTGAATTGTGAATATGAATATTGGAGGGGCATGTCACCATGTACTGTAGCCCCATGCAGTCACAATAGAGCAGCACAGGCTGACATGTCTATAGTACTTGAACCACACACACACACACACACTGGGCCTTGCTTGGACAGGAATGATAATTCTGTTGCCCCAATACCCTACCGCCCCAATGCCCCACTACCCGCCTTCTCTGTAAAGCGCTTTAGAAAAGACAGCTCCAGTGAGTCTGTAAAGAGACCTGGACCTGCAGTGCAGTGTATTGTCTCTCCCTCTTGGCCCTCTGCCAATACCATGCCCAGCTTTGGAGAAGGTTGTATTCCACCAGCGTACTAAATCCTTTCTTTTCTTCTCCTTCTTTTCTTCCCTTTCTTTCCCCCCCTCGCTTTTTTTTCCTTTCTGCTTTCTGCTTTTTTCTGCTATTTTCCTCATATCGTGCCCAGCTGGTCAGTATTTACCGAGGCGCTGGCATTGAGAGTTGTTGTGCTGTTAAATGGATGGAGAGGGCGGAGGGCAGAGAACGGACTGACAGTGGTAGAAAAAGTACCCAATTGTCATACTTGAGTAAAAGTAAAGATTACTTCATAGAAAATGACTCAAATAAAAGTGAGTCACCCAGTAAAATAATACTTGGGTAAAAGTCTAAAAGTGTTTGGTTTTAAATATACTTAAGTATCAAAAGTAAATGTAATTGCTAAAATGTACTTAAGTATCAAAAGTAAAAGTATAATATTTTCAACTTACAGTATTAGCCTTTTCTGAGACTCACTTAGACATTTAATTTGATGATACAGCAATAGCAATTCAAGGATATAACATCTATAGAAGATACAGAAATGCTTATGGGGGAGAAGTTGCTGTATATATTCAGAGCCATGTCCCTGTAATGCTTAGAGAAGATCTTATGTCAAGTGTTATTGAAGTGTTGTTGTTGCAGGTTCACTTAGCACATCTAAAGCCTTTTCTTTTGGGATGTTGCTATAGGCCACCAAGAGCTTACAGTCAGTATCTAAATAATATGTGTGAAATGCTTTATCGTGTATGTGATGTAAACAGAGGGGTTTACGTTCTTGGGGACCTGAATATTGACTGGTTTTCATCAAGCTGCCTGCTCAAGATGAAGCTTCTCACTGTAACCAGTGAATGTAATCTGGTTCAGGTTATTAATCAACCTTCCAAGGTGTTTACAAACACTACAGGAACAAGATCATCCACATGTATAGATCACATTTGTGCTAATACTGTAGAACTTTGATCTAAAGCTGTATCCATACCCATTGAATGCAGTGATCACAAAATTGTGGCTATATCAAGGAAAGCCAAAGTTCCAAATGCTGGGCCTAAAGTAGTACACTGCTCAAAAAAATAAAGGGAACACTTAAACAACACAATGTAACTCCTTGTCAATCACACTTCTGTGAAATCAAACTGTCCACTTAGGAAGCAACACTGATTGACAATAAATTTCACATGCTGTTGTGCAAATGGAATAGACAACAGGTGGAAATTATAGGCAATTAGCAAGACACCCCCAATAAAGGAGTGGTTCTGCAGGTGGTGACCACAGACCACTTCTCAGTTTCTATGCTTCCTGGCTGATGTTTTGGTCACTTTTGAATGCTGGTGGTGCTTTCACTCTAGTGGTAGCATGAGACGGAGTCTACAACCCACACAAGTGGCTCAGGTAGTGCAGCTCATCCAGGATGGCTCATCAATGCGAGCTGTGGCAAGAAGGTTTGCTGTCTCTGTCAGCGTAGTGTCCAGAGCATGGAGGCGCTACCAGGAGACAGGCCAGTACATCAGGAGACGGGGAGGAGGCCGTAGGAGGGTAACAGCCCAGCAGCAGGACTGCTACCTCCGCCTTTGTGCAAGGAGGAGCAGGAGGAGCACTGCCAGAGCCCTGCAAAATGACCTCCAGCAGGCCACAAATGTGCATGTGTCTGCTCAAACGGTCAGAAACAGACTCCATGAGGGTGGTATGAGGGCCCGACGTCCACAGGTGGGGGTTGTGCTTACAGCCCAACACTGTGCAGGACGTTTGGCATTTGCCAGAGAACACCAAGATTGGCAAATTTGCCACTGGCGCCCTGTGCTCTTCACAGATGAAAGCAGGTTCACACTGAGCACGTGACAGACGTGACAGTCTGGAGACGCCATAGAGAACGTTCTGCTGCCTGCAACATCCTCCAGCATGACTGGTTTGGCGGTGGGTCAGTCATGGTGTGGGGTGGCATTTCTTTGGGGGGCCGCACAGCACTCCATGTGCTCGCTACAGGTAGCATGACTGCCATTAGGTGAGTTCCTCCTAATGCAAGACAATACTAAACCTCATGTGGTTGGACTGTGTCAGCAGTTCCTGCAAGAGGAAGGCATTGATGCTATGGACTGACCCGCCCGTTCCCCAGACCTGAATCCAATTGAGCACATCTGGAACATCATGTATCGCTCCATCCACAGACTGTCCAGGAGTTGGCGGATGCTTTAGTCCAGATCTGGGAGGAGATCCCTCAGGAGACCATCCGCCACCTCATCAGGAGCATGCCCAGGCGTTGTAGGGAGGTCATACAGGCACGTGGAGGCCACACACACTACTGAGCCTCATTTTGACTTGTTTTAAGGACATCAAAGTTGGATCAGCCTGTAGTGTGGTTTTCCACTTTAATTTTGCGTGTGACTCCAAATCCAGACCTCCATGGGTTGATAAATTTGATTTCCATTTATAATTTTTGTGTGATTTTGTTGTCAGCACATTCAACTATGTAAAGAAAAAAAGTATTTAATAAGAATATTTCATTCATTCAGATCTAGGATGTTATTTTAGTGTTCCTTTAATTTTTTTGAGCAGTGTATATTAGAGATCATACAAAATATTTTTATGTGAATCTTAAATGGATGATGTTAAAAATAAATGTTGGTTTTATGTGATTAATAAGGAGCATCCAGATGCTGCACTTGATGAATTTATGAAATTGCTTCTTCTATTGTTGAGCAATTGAAAAACTGTATGGTTGAAAGAGATGGGCAAAAAGGAGTGGCGCCTAAGTCTGGCTGCACATTTGACTGGCTGACCTACTGCAAATTGAGAAGTTATGTGACTAAACTCAATAAAAAAAAGAATAAACTGTATTATGAAGCCAAGATCATTGATATGAAGAATGATGGGGGGAAAATTGATTACTTTAAATGAAATTGTGGGCAGAAAAACAAATTCAACTCCATCTTTCAGTGAATCAGATGGCATGTTCATCACAAAACCATTTGACGTTGTGAATTATTTTAATGATAACTTCATTGGCATAGTGGGCAAACTTAGACAGGAAATGCCAACAATGAACAGTGAGCCATCGTATTCATGCATAAAAAAATAAAAGAAAGAAAGAAAAGCATTGCAAGTTTGAATTTTGTAAAGTTAGTGTGGGAGAGGTGGAAAATGATTGTTATCGATCAATAAAGAAAGAAACGGATAATAAGAAGATCTGTACTGTACTGTTAGATTTCAGTGCAGCCTTTGATATTATTGATGATAACCTGTTGTTGAAAAAACGTATGTGTTATGGCTTTTCAACCTCTGCCATATTGTGAATTCAGAGCTATCTAATAGATCTCAGAGGGTTTTCTATATTGGAAACTTCTCTAATGTCAAACATGTAAAGTGTGGTGTACCGCAGGGCATCTCTTTAGGCCCTCTACTCTTTTTTACCAATGACCTTCCACTGGCATTAAACAAAGCGTGTGTGTCCATGTATGCTGATGATTCAACCATATACGCATCAGCAAACACTGCTGATGAAGTCACTGAAACCCTTAACAAAGAGTTGCAGTCTGTTTTGGAATGGGTGGCCAGTAAAACTGTTCCTGAACATCTCTAAAACTAAGGGCATTGTATTTGGTACAAATCATTTCCTAAATTCTGGACCTCAGCATAATTAGGTAATGAATGGTGTGGCTGTTGAACAATTTGAGGAAACTAAATTACTTGGCGTTACCATAGATTATAAACTGTCATGGTCAAAACATATAGATTCAATGGTTGTATAGATGGGGAGAAAAAGCAAGTCCTGCAGGCTCTAGTTTTGCCTTACCTTGATAATTGTCCAGTTGTGTGGTTGACTGCTGCAATTAAAAAATTGGTTAACAACTTCTTGCTCCTACCTGAGACGCAGATGTCTCATCTAGACACCTGGAAATGCAAATGCGCTACGCTAAATGCTAAATGTACTCGTTAAAACTCAAACGTTCATTAAAACACACATGCAGGGTATTGAATTAAAGCTACACTCGTTGTGAATCTAGCCAACAAGTCAGATTTTTAAAATGCTTTTCGGCGAAAGCATGAGAAGCTATTATCTGATAGCATGCAACACCCCAATATATCTGAAGGGGACGTAAACAAAAGAATTAGCGTAGCCGGCGCTACACAAAACGCAGAAATAAAATATAAAACATTCATTACCTTTGATGATATTCTTTGTTGGCACTCCTATATGGTCCATAAACATCACAATTGGGTCTTTTTCCCGATTAAATCCGTCCATGTATGCCCAAAATATCCATTTGTATAGCCTGTCTGGTTCAGGAAAAAAGCTCCCTTCCAACACGCAACGTCATTTTTTAAAATTATATAAGTTGCCTATATTCTTTGACAAAACACTTCAACCTACGTTTGTAACCCAACTTTAGGTATTTGTAAACGTTAATAAGCGATCTGTATTCAATAGCAGCTACTCAAAATCGATTGCTGTATGCTGGACGAAATGAAGGATCTATTTGTCATTACACAAAGGATTTTTGTCAATGAAAATTACGTTTTTGGCGACATAGTGTGGAAGTTGTAGGAACTGCAAGCTCCCTGCTATATATTTTTGCTTGCAATAAACAATTCAGAGACTGGCGGATTAATACTTTTCTGGGGTTTTTGTGACCAGGTTTTTCTTGGGATTTCGCTTGCTGTTCACGTTCTGTTATAGTCACAGACATTATTTAACCAGTTTTAGAAACTTCAGAGTGTTTTCTATCCACACATACTAATCATATGCATATACTATATTCCTGGCATGAGTAGCAGGACGCTGAAATGTTGCGCGATTTTTAACAGAATGTTCGAAAAAGTAGGGGGTAGACTGAAGAGGTTTTAAGCTGCAGCTGGCCAGAAACAGAGTGGCACATCTTGGTCTTCATTGTGATCAGAGGGCTGATATAAATACTATGCCTACCAGTCTCTCTTGGCTAAGAGTTGAGGAGATACTGACTGCATCACTTCTTCTTTTTATAAGAAACATTAATGTGTTGAAAATTCCAAATTGTTTGCATAGTCAACTTACACACAGCTCTGACACACACACTTACCTCACCAGGCATGCCACCAGGGGTCTTTTCACAGTCCCCAAATATAGAACAAATTCAATAAAGTGTACAGTATTATATAGAGACATTATTGCATGGAACTCTGTTCCATCTCATATTCCTCAAATAAACAGCAGACCTGGTTTAAAAAAACAGATAATGCAACACCTCACGGCACAACGCCTCCACCCTATTTGACCTAGATAATTTGTGTGTATGTATTGATATGTATGCTCTGTGTGCCTTTAAAAAAAAAATGAATTTGTAATTTCTTTAAATGTATGTAGTTCTGTCCTTGAGCTGTTCTTTTCTATTAAAGTTCTGTATTATGTTTAATGTTTTGTGTGTAACGCAGGAAGTGTAGCTGCAGCTTTTGCAACAGCTAATGGGGATCCAAATAAAATACCCCAAAAATACCAGCAAACCAAAATTGGTTCTGTGAATGTTCCTAGAACATTTGTTAGGTCGCACCAAATGTTCGCATAACAAAAAAACTGTTCTGTCGTGGTGATGATTATAGAATGTTTGTATAAAACATTTGCCTGATGCTGCAAGGACTAGAACACATTTAATCTGTTCTTTTAAGGTTCCCAGAATGTTTCATTAGGTTGTGTGAACAGTCTGGGAAAAACATTGTGGGGACATCACAAGAGATGTGTTCCCAAAACAAGAAAACTGTCCGGTTGTGTGGATGATTAAAAATATATTTTAGGGTGCAATGGTTTATACAAACATTTTGCTATCATCACCATGATTGGACAGTTTTTGTGTTATGACAACATTTGCCGCGACCTAACGATTGTTCTGGGAACTTTCACCGAACCAACTTTGGTTTGCTAGGGAAGACTTTAGAAAAGCAAGCAATAATGTACTGAATAAAACCTTTACCCAGATTTTAGCAGAGATGCAGAGAAGCATATTTAGTTTCTTTAAAAAAAAGAAACACCAGTCAGGAGGATACAGACAGCTCAAGACGTAGGCTTAGATCTTTTTTTGACATAGAATTAAGCACGATGATTATGGCTCTAGATTGCAGGGAAAATATGTTTTGGGTGTTTCAAAATGCAAAATTCTCCAATTGAACCCTACAGACGAAGAACCACATATGTGACAATTTTTCAATTTTAAGATAATCAGTTATTTTTAAATTATTAATTGTGTGTACCACATTAGGTGTTTTATGGTTGAGAAATAATTCACCATACCCATATCTTCCAACAACAATTTATATATTTTTTTGTTATTTCAAATAATACTTTTTTTATTGCCGTTTTAATTTTTAGAATGTGGAAGAACAGTATATCTCCAGTGATGATTTCAGTTTGTAGAAGAACAGTATATCTCCAGTGATGATTTCAGTTTGTGGAAGAACAGTATATCTCCAGTGATGATTTCAGTTTGTGGAAGAACAGTATATCTCCAGTGATGATTTCAGTTTGTGGAAGAACAGTATATCTCCAGTGATGATTTCAGTTTGTGGAAGAACAGTATATGTGACATTTTGCATGACTCTTGTAAGATGTCCTTTTTTAACACCTGATATGATGTTTTAAGTACTTTCAAGTACAGATGCCCTTCATGTAAATAACTTAAATGCAATATGTAGTTAATTCATTTGTATGGAGGTTCATTTAAAGGTGGTCTATCAACTTTAGCACTGATGACTATTCTTAAAAGTTGAGTCATGAAATCTTAGTCTCATTTAAAATGAAGCCCTCGATGTGAACATACCATAGAACTACAAAAATAGAATACAATTAAATTAATTCAATCAAAACAAGCACAACTTGTACATATCAAATATGGATCAACGGTTCATTATGTAGCTTGGTTTAACAACAAATTATTCACTCTGCAGTGATTTATAAAAAGAGCGTGCAGCAGCTGGCAAGTCGTTGAGCAGGTCATCAGATCTTGGTACTTGTTTTTTTTGATGGGCAGAGGACTCTCATATTGGGGCGGCAGGGTAGCCTAGCGGTTAGAGCATTGGACTAGTAACCAAAAGGTTGCAAGTTCAAATCCCCGAGCTGACAAGGTACAAATCTGTCGTTCTGCCCCTGAACAGGCAGTTAACCCACTGTTCCTAGGCCGTCATTGAAAATAAGAATTTGTTCTTAACTGACTTGCCTAGTAAAATAAAAAAAATAAATATGCTCTAGGGTAGTGGCTTGCAAAATAGGGAGGTTGAGGTGTAGCTCCTTGTTTTGGTTTGGAGATCAGCCACGACTTCCATCCCTCAAATAGACTGTGGCTCTGTCTGGCGTACAGATTCCAAGGTTCCTCAACTGAAATTAGAACAGAAACATTTGAAGTTCCTGACATCAATAACAACTTTCACAGTCAAGCATTAGGATATTTTATTGTTAGAACAACATGTTGCATGTTGATGGGATGTTAGTAAACTATTCTCTGTGCAATACCTGTGACTTTTAACCACCTCACTGAGGTGATCTGTAGTCCAGCTGGTCGCTTGAGGACAGAATCTGGGAGGTGCCTGAAGTCTTCACATTGCATCCTGATCACTTTGAATGGTTTTGCTGGTTGTGCTTCAAGTATCATCTTTGAAACATCATCAGGTGTATGAAGGACTGACACCTTGCGCCTCTTCTCGATGGTGGCAAAAGATCGATCACAAGGAAGAAAAGAATGACCAGAGACCATGAACTTCTGCTCAACTTGGGTAAAGTAACCCATAGAGACGAGCATCGACATCAGATTGAGCATCCGCCAGTTGTTATTCTGCCCACAGCATCTGTCAGCATCTGTACAGAGAATACAATATGTTTGTAATTGATATTCATATAGACATTAATTCACATGTTCACTTGCCTGAAGATGGCTGTTGGTTAGCTGGAACACAGACATGAAAGTAACCTTGCACACATTCAATCTCTGGCCTGCTTGCTGTACATGGTATTTGAAGGTTTGTTTCCGTCGTTTGTTCTCCTTTGTATCCTCAGGTTTACGTCTCCGTTTCACCTCATGCTGCAATAAAAATTGACAATGATGAATTCAGAATTTAATATACTGTAGCACATTCAGGATATTGCTTGATCAGGACCTCCATCTTTCACACACTCCGAATCTATACACAGAATGAGTTTGTATTGCACCATTGTGTAACACAGCACTTTTAGAGTTAACGTTAATTTACGTATCATTACTGTCAAAGTTAAACTATGCAAGTGTTCAATATAGCTATTATAATAATAGGCGTTTTGTCTTATTTCTAACCTGTTCTAAGCCGGAGAGAATCAACGCTTTGTTGTTTCTCGTATGGGACAGTGTAGAAACTGTTGAACAGATGCAGCTTGCGCTCATCAGTCACTTTCCACACTCCTTTCTGCACGTCGTGGAACACGCTCTTCCCTGCAGGATACAGTGTAACTAGCTAGCTACTGTAGCCATGTCGAATCATCCGGTGGACGGAGAAAAAGTAGCTAGCTATGTTTCTTCTATAATCTAGCAATAACATTTGTAACGATAATGTATGAGTTATTAGCCAACGAACTTTAGCTAATATGTTTTCTCTATAGTTACAAATTAGATAACCCACAAGCTTGATTGTTTGATATACGGTTCTTCCACATACCTCTTTTGGACAGCTTTTCCCAGTTTTTTCTTGACCCTTACGATTTGTATAGGGTTTTCCCGCATCCCGTAAGATCTTCCTTTGCGTGTCTTTCCATTCTTTTTGTTTTGTTTTACGTTTCTTTCCCACATTTCTGCGATTTTCATCAGCAACAGAAAGGTTTTGCGCTTGTCCGTCCATTCTGAGTGGTGCACATAAACGGTTATTCCACGAGAGCCTATCTTTAAATTTAAAATTATTGTTAATTAGCGCGTGGAAAGCTTGTGAAACCGGTTCACTATAGAAAAATGGTGTCCAATAATGATTTTTCATGTATATCTCTTTTTTTTTTTTAAATGTCACATATATGGTTCTTCGTCTGTAGGATGAATTTACGGACAGGGGGCATAGCTAAGAATTTTGGGCTGCATGAAGTCCCTGCACTGGCTACATGATCGTACTCATGTTTTGCCCAGTGAGAGACCCACTTGTGCTACTCTAGAATTGTGTCACTTCAAGCTTTCCAGAGACACATCAGAGTGCACAAAGACCTTGTGTTTGTGATGTGTTTCCTGTGAAGACTTTTGTGTATTCACCAGACGCTCCCACTGAAACAGGATGACATGGACAATTGGCTGCTCTTGCTTCATCCGGGCTGACCCAGCTCCCTCTGACCCCTAACTTCCTGTCTCAATGTGTAGCTCTGGCTCGGGCACTTCCTTCATACATTAGTTTCACAATCGTGTTGGTGTGTGTATGCGTGTGCATGTGTTGCTGACGTCGTCGGTCCTCAATCAAGGCACTGTGCTGTTCGCTCACTCAACATGTAGGCCTGGTGAGCCACAAGCATCTGATTCACACACACACACACACACACACACACACACACACACACACTTTCCTCATCTGTGCTCCACAGATAAGAAGGCTGAGGAAACCAGAGTATCCCGCTATGGGGGAATCTTATGGATAAATTAAGCGTAGCCAGTTCAGAAGGGAAAACCAAGTGTGAATGCTTCAGCTGATATTGCACCAATTGGATTCAGAGTCTAATGACATGCAATTTATTTAAGTTGACCAGTTCTACACGTGCTCCTCAATGCCGGATGTCACGCGCTGCCGTGCTGCTGCAAGCTGCTGCTCGCTATGCTTGCCATTTCTGATATCCCACCAGCACTCCAGCCTTCATCTGTCTGGGTTCTGTGATTCTTTGTTCAGGGTACATTGTTATCTTTTCCAATAAATGGTTAACAAACGTACACGTGGTGTTTTCTTGGTTGTAATGGTAAATAGAGGCTTCTCTGGTTTTAATGGAAGACGCTCAGGGTTAGGTGTAGATCGGGCTTTCTGAGTCTCACTGTTTTGTTATCTTATAAATATTATTCTGAGACACCTGATACTGTGTGTGGCCCATTTGTCAGCCGTGATTATGTCTGGGGTGCAGAGTTGGGTTGGAAAAGCTTGCTGTGACAGACAGAACTCCAAGAAAGCTGGGGTTGATACATGTAAAGTGTAAAGATACATGTATACATGTAGAGTGTCTTTAAATCTTATATGCTCATATAAACTGCCCTCTGGAGAGGAAACATGTCTGGAGACAACACACAGGGAAAGAGACGTGGATACAATGCATTTAGAAATTCATTGAGGCCGATTGTTAGGGCATTATTAGGGCTTCTGAAAAACTATGATCAGTCAATGGGAAATACCATTACACTCTTGGGTATATTTAGAGCAATATTGGTAGAAATGTGAGTGCTAGCCATTTAGACAGATTACCTTGGCGTTCTCAGGCCTGGGGACTATGGTGGTGTCCGTGAGAGGTTGAACATGTCAGTGAATACTGCATGCTCTGAGTACGGGAATGTTAACCTGTTGAAAGGTCTTACTCACATCGGCTACGGAGACTGATCACACAGTCGTCCGGAACAGCTGGTGCTCTAATCATGGTTAAGTGTTGCTTGACTCGAAGCGAGCATAGAAGGCATTTAGCTCGTCTGCTAGTCTCGCGTCACAGGGCAGCTTGCGGCTGGGCTTCCCTTTGTAATCCATGATACTAAACCCTGCCTCATCCGACGAGCGTCAGAGCTGGTGAAGTAGGATTCGATCTTTGTCCAGTATTAAAGTTTTGCCTGTTTGATGGTTCGTCGTAGGGCATAGCCGGACTTCTTATAAGCATCCGGATTTGTGTCCCGCTCCTTGAAAGTGGCAGCTCCAGCCTTTAGCTCAGTGTGGATATTGCCTGTAATGGCTTCTGGTTAGGATATGTAGGTACGATCACTGTGGGTACTACGTAATTGATGCACTTATTAATGAAGCCTGTGACTGATGTAGTAAACTCCTCAATGCCATCGGATGAATCCCGGAATATATTTCAATCTGTGTTAGCGGAACAGTCCTGTAGCTTAGCGTCCGCTTCATCACACCACTTCCATATTTAGCGCATCACTGGTACTTCCTGTTTGAGTTTTTGCTTGCAAACTGGAATTGGAATTATGGTTAGATTTGCCAAGTGGGGGGCGAGGGAAAGCTTTGTATGAGTCTCTGTGTAGAGTAGAGTTTTTGTATCCTCTAAATGAGGTAAAATGGATATTGTTTCCCTGCATTAAAATCCCCGGACACTAGGAGCACTGCATCTGGGTGAGCATTTTCTTGTTTGCTTATGGCATTATACAGCTCTTTGAGTATGGACTTAGTGCCAGCAGTTTGTGGCGCTATATAGACAGCTACGCAAAATATAGATGAAAATTATCTTGGTAAATAGTGTAGTCTACAGCTTATCGTGAGGTATTCTAACACAGTTGAGCAGAACCATGTGAACCTCGAGATGTTAAGATGGCGCCAAAGAGCATTGCTGACGTTTTACATGCTCCTAATCAACTGTGCTATTTTTTATTTTTTTTTTGCGTTGTTTGTAACTAATGTTTTATTTAATGTTGCTGCTACCATCTCTAATGACCGAAAATAAATTCTGGACATCAGAACAGCGATTACTCACCTCAAACTGGAAGAAGCTTTTTCCTTTATCGAGTCCAACGAGAAGGACATACTGCTTCCCGGGAACAGGCCCAAATCCCCATCATTTGCGTGAAGAGAAGACAGAGGCACTCCTAGTGGCCGGAGACTTTAATGCAGGCAAACTTAAATTTGTTTACCAAATTTTTACCAGCATGTCACATGTGCAACCAGAGGAAAAACAACTCTGGACCACCTTTACTCCACGCACAGAGATGCATACAAAGCTCTCCCCCGCCCTCCATTTGGCAAATCTGACCATAATTCTATCCTCCTGATTCCTGCTTACAAGCAAAAACTAAAGCAGGAAGTACCAGTGATTCGCTCAATATGGAAGTGGTCAGATGACGCAGATGCTACACTACAGGACTGTTTTGCTAGCACAGACTGGAATATGTTCCGGGATTCATCCAATGGCATTGAGGAGTATACCACCTCAGTCATCGGCTTCATCAATAAGTGCACGACGACGTCGTCCCCACAGTGACCGTACGTACATATCCCAACCGAAAGCCATGGATTACAGACAACATCCACACCGAGCAAAAGGCTAGAGCTGCCGCTTTCAAAGAGCGGGACTCTGATCCGGACGCTTATAAGAAATCCCGCTATGCCCTCAGACGAACCATTAAACAAGCAAAGCATCAATACAGGATTAAGATTGAATCCTACTACACCGGCTCTGATGCTCGTCGGATGTGTCAGGGCTTGAAAAATATTACTAACTACAAAGGGAAACCCAGACGCAAGCTGCCCAGTGACGCGAGCCTACCAGACGAGCAAAATGACTTTTATGCTCGCTTTGATGCAAGCAACACTGAAGCATGCACAAGAGAACCAGCTGTTCTGGATGACTGTGTGAAAACGCTCTCGGTAGCCGATGTGAGCAAGACCTTTAAACAGGTCAACATTCACAAAGCTGCGGGGCCAGATGGATTACCAGGACAGGTACTCAATGCATGTGCGGACCAACTGGCAAGTGTCTTCACTGACATTTTTAACCTCTCCCTGACCGAGTCTGTAATACCTACATGTTTCAAGCAGACCTGTGCCCAAGGAAGCGAAGGTAACCTGCTTAAATGATTACCACCCCATAGCACTCACGTCGGTAGCCATGAAGTGCTTTGAAAGGCTGGTCACGGCTCACATCAACAACATCCTCCCGGATACCCTAGACCCACTCCAATTCGCATACCGCCCCAACAGATCCACAGATGGACAAAAGGAACACATGTGAGAATGCTGTTCATTGACTACAGCTCAGAGTTCAACACCATAGTGCCAACGAAGCTCATCACTAAGCTAAGGACCCTGGGACTAAACAACTCCCTCTGCAACTGGATCCTGGACTTCCTGACGGGCCACCCCCAGGTGGTAAGGGTAGGCAACAACACATCTGCCACGCTGATCCTCAACACTGCGGCCCCTCAGGGGTGTGTACTTAGTCCCCTCCTGTACTCCCTGTTCACCCACGACTGCGTGGCCAAACACGACTCCAACACCATCATTAAGTTTGCTGACGAACACAACAGTGGTAGGCCTGATCACCGACAACGATGAGCCTATAGAGAGGAGGTCCGGGAACTGGCAGTGTGGTGCCATGACAACAACCTCTCCCTCAATGTGAGGATGAAGACAAAGGAGCTGCACGTGGACTACAGGAAAAGGCAGGCCGAACAGACCCCCATTAACATCAATGGGGCTGTAGTGGAGCGGGTCGAGAGTTTCAAGTTCCTTGGTGTCCACATCACCAACAAACTATCATTGTCCAAACACACCAAAACAGTTGTGAAGAGGGCACGACAAAACCTTTTCCCCCTCAAGAGACTGAAAGGATTTTGCATGGGTCCCCAGATCCTCAAAAAGTTCTACAGCTGCACCATCAAGAACATCCTGACCTGTTGCATCACCGCCTGGTATGGTAACTGCCCGGCATCTGACCGTAAGGCACTACAGAGGGTAGTGCGTACGGCCCAGTACATCATTGGGGCAAGGCTTCCTTCCTTCCAGGACCTATATAATAGGCAGTGTCAGAGGAAAGCCCATAACATTTTCAGAGACTCCAGTCACCCAAGTCATAGACTGTTCTCTCTGCTACCGCATGGCAAGCGGTACCGGAGCGCCAAGTCTACAACCAAAAGGCTACTTAACAGCGTCTAGCCCCAAGCCATAACACTGCTGAACAATGAATCAAATGGCCACCGGACTATTTACATTAACAACCCACCCCTCCATTTGTTTTACTGCTGCTACTTGCTGTTTATTATCTTTGCATAGTCACTTCACCCCTACCTACATGTACAAGTTACCCCAACTAACCTGTACCCTGTACCGGTATCTCCTGCATATAGCCTCGTTATTGTTATGTTATTGTGTTACTTTTTATTCTTTTTTACTTTACTTTCTTTGGTAAATATTTTCTTAACCCTTCTTGAACTGCACTGTTGGTTAAGGGCTTGTAAGTAAATATTTCAAGGTAAGGTCTACACTTGTTGTATTCGGCGCATGTGACTAATAAAGTTTGGTTTGATTTGACTTCCTGAATACTGGAGATCGCGCACCAACAGTTGTTGCCCAAGAGACACAAAGAGACATTCCCCTCAGCTTACCGGGCACAGCTGTTCTGTTCTGCCGATTTATATTTCCATGTCCTTGTTCAGCCACGACGCTGTGAAACAGAGGTTAGTACAAAGCTCATCCAGTTTATTTTCCAGTGGTTGCATGCCAATAGAACGGAGGGTAATGGCGACTCATCCACTCGCTGTCGCAGTCTCGTTGATATATCAGTAATGCACTATCAAAACCACAGTGATTGATACCTCTATTATACCAACACAATCCATGTCATTTCTTAGCCTTCGTTTATTATGGGGAACACAGAGAAGTACAGAGGTCAAAGCAACCTTCTGTGACAAGCCAGGCCCCAGGGTCGGGGCTTTCCCTCTCGGCAACCCATACAGGTTAGTGATTGGTTGACAGGGCAGGACAGGGCGGGTCTGGGGTGGTTATTGACAGGTTGTCGGAGGGGATCTGTCGAGGGACAATGTGACTTGTGAGAGGAGGAGAGGTCAGCCATATAACAACGCCAACACACACACATACAAACACAAACATAAACACAAACACACACACACACACACACACACACACACACACACACACACACACACACACACACACACACACACCACGCACACACACACACACACACACACACACACACACACACACACACACACACACACACACATACACATACACACAAACACACACACACACACACACACTCACACACAATGTGCCCAGTGAAAGAGAGATCAACCACCAGTTTGCTTATATGTGAGGAGACCAAACCTTTCATCTATACCACTCATTAACAGAGCACATGCCCCCCACTGCCTAGAAGAAGGCTCCCTGTATGTGTGTCAGTGTGGGTGTGTGTGTGCGTTGTACCAGTACCCCTGTTTTGCAAGAAATGGAGCAAACACAATGTCAGATCACACAGTGATTGACCTGCATGGTAGATCAATGACAGGCCACAGAAGAACGAGAACACATGACTTCCTTTGTCTGTTGTAGCTGTCAAACCTCCATTCGATACATTCCCATACTTGTCCCAAGCCTAACTGTGAACTGTGAATGTTTATTTGGTCATTTACAGTTATTCTCAGTCAGAGGAGGAAGGGATGATTAAGAACGGGCCATGAAAGACGGTGCTGAACATAAGAGGGAGACACAAAATATATCGGATTGAAGCCCAGCGGAATCAGGACGAACAGTGGAGACACTGTGGAATAGGAGAGAGAGGAGGAGAAGACCAGATAGGTAGAGAAGGAGGGTACACGTTAAAGAAGAAGAGAGTTAAATGGAGTCACAGAGCAGAGACAGACAGGCTTATTGCTTTGAGGTAAAGAGAGAGAGAGACTGCAGGGGGGATGGGTCAGCTTTGTGGGTCAGCTCTAGCCTCTGCAGTGTCCCTGGAGAAGAAAGCAACCCCCTGTCCCCGTGCTGTCCTGTCCTGGGTCTAGGCTATAGGTCTACAAGCAGGCCCAGGTCGTTCCATGGTCTGACTGAAGCTCTGAAGCACAGCCTTGTTCAGACCTGCTCTGTTTGTTCAGCTGGCCCACCAGCAGCCGGGGGGGGGGGGGGGGGGGGGGGACTCTGACCAGGGACTTCCAGAGACTCAAAGCCCCCCACTCAGGTCCAGACGGACACCTCAGCCACCCCACCCACCCCACCCACCAGGGTCAACCAACCCTGAGCTCTGCTGACCCTTTACCCCAGGGCTATTTGCTGTGAGGTTTAAGAAGGGCATTATGTTCAGGCCTGTCAGGACTGAGTCCTCTGGCTTAGAGACTTGTCATCAGGGCCCTATTGATCTATTCCTAATGAGCTGATTATTAGGATGAGTGGGGTTTGTCCTGGTGAGTGAACTGGGCTTGCGTGAATGAGTGCCTGAGGGAAAGAACAGGCATGTGAGTGAGTGCGTGCGTGCGTGTGTGTGTGTGCGTGCGTGCGTGTGTGTTTATCTGACAGGCGACCATATAATCACAGCCTTAGTGTAATCTAAAACCCCTACCACTCCCTGTATAAACTCTAGTCCTCCTCCCCCTGGTTGCTGAAGGATTATGAACTGTAGGCTTTAGGAAGGGCAGCTAACACACACACACACACACACACACACACACACACACACACACACACACACACACACACACACCTTAGGAAGGGCATTGTGTGGATTTTAGTGTGGATTTCAGTCTACAATGCACGTGTAAAGATGTTTGTGTTATGGGGCCATTGTACAGATGCTGTGTTTAATAGTGAGTAAGCGTCAACTCTAATGACTAGATAAATAAAGTCAATTTAGATTTCTATGGTATAAGCACACACATAGGAGTCATTTCCCCCAATGTCACCCTGAAACAGTAGACTGGGGAACACAGTAAAGGCTTTTTGTCTGTGGTTTTTAAGGAAAGAGTTCCTCACCAAATTGTGTTTATTGAGCTCATTGTGCTTCAACACTCTCTCCAGTGGGATAGTGAGACGGAAATGTGTTGGAAGGAACTAAGTGGGATTATTTAGAGGGTTTTGTAATGGCAGTGTTCATTGGTGAAGAAAGCTCTTACACACACACACATACACACACACACACACGCACGCACACAAGCACACACACACGCACACGCACACGCACACACACGCACACACACACACACACACACACACACACACACACACACACACACACACACACACACACACACACACACACAGAAACACAGTTCAAAGACGTGCAGGGAAACACATTCTCTGGCCAGATCTCTTTCTCAGCTGGTGCTGGACTATGCTGTCATAGGTCAGGGCATGTGTGTGCGTGTGTGTCATAAGTCAAAGGTGACGGGGTCATGATGGACGACGGTCCTGTTTGTCCCAGCAGTCTACGACGTCCACACATCTGTCTCCTTCACAGTGGCCTGGAAGTCCTCATCGTGTCTTCACTCCCCAGGCCTCCGCCGTAAACTCTGTCTCTGTCTCTCCTTTCCACCCCTTACACTATCACTTCATCTCTGTCGGATAAACAAGGGGCCAATAGCAGAGAGGGCTTAGCAGTGTCAACACTCTATCAACACTGATATACTCTGGAGTAAACACATTTGACATTACATCACATTTGACATAAATGAGTTACTTAGCAGACACTCTTCTCCAGAGCAACTTAACAATAAGTTTGTTCGACATTAGGTGACATTAGGACTACAGTCAGTGAGTCATATAGTCTATGTTGTTTAAGCACCTGTTTCAATACGTTTCATTGTGGCTGATCTCATTAACTGTGGTTAATATGTTGTCGGCTACCCGTCTCCCAACTCAAGTCCTCAAGTACAGGAACAGCATGACGCTGCTGTACAGACTGGCTGAGTCAAGGGGCCTATCCCAAATGGCGCCTTGTTCCCTATATAGTGTACTACTTTTGAGCAGGGCCCACAGGGCTGTGGTTGAAAGTAGTGGACTATATGGGGAAAGGGGTGTCCTTTGGGACACACACACAAGCTGTCCTCTGTCTGTATCCAAACCAGACAAGACACAGCGCTGTGTGACTGTCCCTTCTCTACCAATAAGGACCTTGTCATAACAATGACATCACTCTGGGCATGCTTATTCTGAAGTGCTGAGAGAAGAGACAGAGAGAGCGCGAGAGAGAGAGCAAGAGAGAGAGCGAGAGAGAGAGCGAGAGAGAGAGAGAGAGACAGACAGACAGACAGACAGAGAGAGAGAGAGAGAGAGACAGACAGACAGACAGACAGACAGACAGACAGACAGACAGACAGACAGACAGACAGACAGACAGACAGACAGACAGACAGACAGACAGACAGAGCGGGAGAGAGAGAGGCAGAGAGGGAGACAGACAGAGCGGGAGAGAGTGGGAGAGAGAGAGAGAGACAGAGAGACAGAAAGAGACAGAGAGAGAGAGAGAGAGAGACAGACAGACAGACAGACAGACAGACAGACAGACAGACAGACAGACAGACAGACAGACGGACAGAGAGCGAGAGAGACAGAGAGCGGGAGAGAGCGGGAAAGAGACAGAGACAGAGAGCGGGAGAGAGAGAGGCAGAGAGATAGAGAGATAGAGAATGGTGAGATTTCAGAAAGAGCTCACTCAGCTCAGCTTAGCTCAGTGCTGTAGCTTGGCTGAACTCACCATGAACTGGGGCAGATTTATTTTCTCCTGAGCCTGTTGCTCTCCCGAAGGAGGCCAGATTTACACGCCTCTCTCCCTCGTTCCCCACTCCCTGGGCCGCTGAGGACCTGGGCTGGGGAGGTTGGGAAGTGAGGATGGGGATGGGGGGGTTGCAGGGATTGGGAAGGAATGGGAGGGGGCTCTGGATGTGATAGTGATGAGATGGGGGATGTGGAACGAGAGGGAGGCAGGGAGATATGGAGGCAAGGAGGTAGTGGGGAGGGGGGGGGGGACTCTGGATGTGAGTCGATACAGCAAGGCCTGCTGGCTATATAGCCTGCACTCGGGGCCTAAAATATTCTCTGAGCTGAGTGTTCACCAGGTCTGTGTTCTAACCAGAAACACTCCATCCATTACCAGGGGTGTTTCATTTAAACATCATTTAAAAACCTGATTCATGTCCTTCTCACAATGAGGTGGGCTATTAGAGGCCTGGTGCCAGAGACCCTGTGTAGAGGAGTGTGGGCCTCTGGTTCTCTTATTATTTCCCCCCCTGAAATAATCAGTATACTGACTGTTCACTCAGAACGTACAGTACAGTCCCTCACATACTGTTCTAGCCTACTCCTGAGCTAAAGTCAATCGACAGTACCACGTCAGTTTCCCAGTGGCAATCCCCACTCACAGCTTACTCCTACACACACAGTGGATCTGTCATGCCAATGTGGGATACCCACAGCGTAGTGACCTCCACTCAACTTCCTCTTTGGTCTGTTACTATTTTTACCTTAAGGAGAAATATGAAATATTTGAGGGCAAATATTGTGGTTATATATTTTGCATTCTGAACACGTTGATAGAGGATATGGCTGATTTGGACAGCAGTTTCTTTCTGTCCTCTCTTTTTCTGTTCATCTTTCTCCTTGCCTTGCTGTAATGCCGTAGAGTAGTCATATGCAGGCTCATGATACAGCCACGCTAACCGTCCCCCACAGACCTAACTCAACTCTCAGTGAACTGTAGTGTAGAGTTGGAGGTCAGCCTCATTGGGTTTCTCTCCTTCACTCCATCCTTCTCTGTTATTTCTCTGTTATTGTTGGGAGTTCGGGGGGGGGGGTGGCGGAGGCAGGAAGCCCCTCAGCTCCTGACCCCCAAAGTTCAGGGGCGTGTGTATGTGTGCGTGTGTGCGTGTGTTTGTTCTAACCCCCTCCGACTGACAGGTACTGTTCAACCCCCCTGGAGGAGAAGTAGAAGGACATATCTGACCCACAACAGAGAGAAAGAGAGAAGTGGGGGGGGGGGGGGGGGGGGGGGGGGGGGGGCTGATATGTTATTAGACTGGGATTTAAATGTTTATTTAGCTATTTGTGTGTGCGTGTGTGTGTGTGTGTGTGTGTGTGTGTGTGTGTGTGTGTGTGTGTGTGTGTGTGTGTGTGTGTGTGTGTGTGAGAGAGAGAGAGAGAGAGAGAGAGAGAGAAAGAGAGAGAGAGTGAGTGAGTGAGTGAGTGAGTGAGTGAGTGAGTGAGTGAGTGAGTGAGTGAGTGAGTGAGTGAGTGAGTGAGTGAGTGAGTGAGTGAGTGAGTGAGTGAGTGAGAGAGAGAGAGAGAGCACTGCGAAAAAGATTGATTTAGACTTGGATAAATGTAGATCAACTTTTTACGCCAGGACTTATACAGCATATTAACCTCAACATTAAAACCTTCAATCCAAATCAAAATTCTATACCTAAAACCTTGATTTTGGACAAAATGACCTGAATGGACTATTACTAACAAGGACTATCAAGGAAAAAAACTTCTAACAAACTAAAACCTGCAGAAGAAACAGTGGAACCTGGAAATACCCTCCAACACAAAACTGAGTGAGTAATATTCAGTCCGAAGCTACTAGCCAAAAATGAAAGGACAATAATCTCTAGGTAATTTTGTTATGTAAAGCTACTGTAAACAAGTATACTAAGCTTCCAAGCTGCTAGGACAGAACAGCCCTGGCAGCCCCTTCAATTAGCACTGAAGTCTGATGTGTGAAAACTCTTGAGCCCAACAATGGCAGGAGAGTTTCACAAACAAATCCAGAGGCCTTGGAAGCCCCAATGGCTTCTGCCTGTCCAGAGGTTATTACAATACCACATGGATATTAAAAATTACCCTGCGCCTCCCGGGTGGCGCAGTGGTTAAGGGCGCTCATTTCGCACCAGCGACTCCTGTGGCGGGCTGGGCGCAGTGCGCGCTAACCAAGGTTGCCAGGTGCACGGTGTTTCCTCCGACACATTGGTGCAGCTGGCTTCAGGGTTGGATGTGCGCTGTGTTAAGAAGCAGTGCGGCTTGGTTGGGTTGTGTATCGGAGGACGCCTGACTTTCAACCTTCGTCTCTCCCGAGCCCGTACGGGAGTTGTAGCGATGAGACAAGATAGTAGCTACTAAAAATAATTGGATACCACGAAATTGGGGAGAAAAAGGGATAACATTTAAAATAAATTATTAAAAAAACCCCTGCAAGGAATAAGTACAAAAAAGCTCCTCAAGGACAATTCAGAGACACTATTTGCTGAGCACTACACATTTCCACACAGACCATCCCCTGGCATGGCACAGTGCTATAAGAGCACACTACCACTATGTCAAGAGAGAGGATATTGGCCCAGAGTGGAAACTCCAAATACTGGAGGAAATTGAAACAACCCCCCCCCCCCCCCCCCCCCCCTCCAGCACTGAACACACCCAGGTCCCACAACTGCACTGCTCCTCTATCACTGAGAGAGATACATTCACAGAGCTGGAGAGAGACATGGTGGAGCTCAGAGAGAGAGATGGTGGAGCTCAGAGCGCTGGAGAGAGACATGGTGGAGCTCAGAGAGCTGGAGAGAGACATGGTGGAGCTCAGAGAGCTGGAGAGAGACATGGTGGAGCTCAGAGAGCTGGCGAGAGACATGGTGGAGCGTAAGAGAACCTAAAGAGGTACAGATGGCACTGGAGGATGCGGTCAGAAAGCTGAGGTGTGACAGAGAGCAGGACAATCCCCCAACCCAACAGACCCCACCCCCTCCTAACAGCCCCCCCCCCCCCCCCCCCCCCACACACACACACACACACACACACACACACACACATCCACTGAGGACACACATGACAGAGATTGTGCTCCTCATTGACTCAAATGGCAAATACACTCAATAGGATAAACTTTTTCCCAAACAAAGTCTAAACCCTGGTCCCCAAACACAAGGCATGTCCTGGAGCTATTGTCAGAGGACAGACTAGGGTCCCCCAGCCACATCATAATTCACACAGGCACAAATGAGCTGAGGGCCCAGCAATTAAGGATGGCAACAGCACTCAAGGGAGTGATTGAAAAAGCTTCTTCCACTTTCCCCAACGCACAAGTGGTAATCTCCACCCTGCTACCACAAAAATACATTCACACTGCCACCTTACAGCGGGTGAATGCAAGCATTTCACGAGACTGTGCCTAAAAACATAATGGTTCCAAAGCCTTGCAAATGTATTCACCCCCTTGGCATTTTTCCTATTTTGTTGCATAACAACCTGTAATTTAAATGGATTTTTATTTGGATTTCATGTAATGGACATACACAAAATAGTCCAAATTGGTGAAGTGAAATGAAAAAAATAAATTGTTTTAAAAAAAAAACATTTAAAAAAAATGGAAAAGTGGTGCGTGCATATGTATTCACCCCCTTTTCTATAAAGCCCCTCAATAAGATCTGGTGCAACCAATTACCTTCAGAAGTCACATAATTAGTTCAACAATGTCCACCTGTGTGCAATCTAAGTGTCACATTATCTGTCACATGATCTCAGTATATATACACCTGTTCTGAAAGGTCCTAGAGTCTGCAATACCACCAAGCAAGCGGCACCATGAAGACAAAGGAGCTCTTTAAACAGGTCAGGGATACATTTGTGAAGATGTACAGATCAGGGTTGGGTTATAAAAACATATATGAAACTTTGAGCAACCCACGGAGCACCATTAAATCCATTATTAAAAAATGGAAAGAATATGGCACCACAACAAATCTGCCAGGAGAGGGTCGCCCACCAAAACTCACGGACCAGGTAGGGAGGGCATTAATCAGGCAACAAAGAGACCAAATATAACCCTGAAGGTGCTACAAAGCTCCACAGCAGAGATTGGAGTGTCTGTCCACTTTAAGCCGTACACTTCACAGAGCTGGGCTTTACGGAAGAGTGGCCAGAAAAAGCCATTGCTTAAAGAAAAAAATAAGCAAACACGTTTGGTGTTCGCCAAAAGGCATGTGGGAGACTCCCCAAACATATGGAAGAAGGTACTCTGGTCAGATGAGACAAAAATGTAGCTTTTGGGCCATCAAGGAAAACACTATGTCTGTGCAAACCCAACACCTCTCATCACCCAGAGAACATGTTTTTCATCGGCAGGGACTGGGAAACAGGTCAAAATTGAAGGAATGGTGGATGGTGCTAAATACAGGGAATTTCTTGAGGGAAACCTGTTTCAAGTCTTCCAGAGATGTGATACTGGGACGGAGGTTCGCCTTCCAGCAGGACAATGACCCTAAGCATACTGTTAATCAACACACTAGTGGTTTAAGGGGAAACATTTAAATGTCTTGGAATGGCCTAGTCAAAGCCCAGACCTCAATCCAATTGAGAATCTGTGTTATGACTTGAAGATTGCTGTACACCAGCGGAACCCATTCAACTTGAAGGAGCTGGAGCAGTTTTTCCTTGAAGAATGGGCAAAACTCCCAGTGGCTAGATGTGCCAAGCTTATGGAGACATACCCCAAGAGACTTGCAGCTGTAATTGCTGTAAAAGGTGGCTCGACAAAGTATTGACTTTGGGGGGGTGAATAGTGATGCACACTCAAGTTTTCAGTTTTTTTTTCTTATTTCTTGTTTGTTTCACCTTAAAATATATCTGGCATCTTCAAAATGGTAGGCATGTTGTGTAAATCAAGTGATACAAACCCCCCCAAAATATATTTTAATTCCAGGTTTTAAGGCAACAAAATAGGAAAAATGCCAAGGGGGGTGAATAATTTTGCAAGCCACTGTATCTGGCCCACCACTCCACCCTGGACTTGAACAGCCTTTACGACCAAATCCACCTCTACAAGGCAGGAATCCTAACTTTTGCCAGGACTCTGAAGGACATCACCCTCAGCTGCAGCCCCAGCACCTCACACAGGAGCAACAGAGCAAAAGACACCCTGCCGAGACCAGCGAGACACCCTCCTTGACCTGCAAGACCCCCTCCCGAAGGACATGCACAGAGAGAACCCACGCCAAGGGGACCTACACCCAGACCACAGCATCACCAGCCACACCCTAACCAGCTAAGACCACCCCAAGCATACCCTGGCCACACCCTATATAGGCCACCCCATATCAGACCTATGACCCTTCTGCCCTGCCCATGCCCCCCGCCCTTGCGGGACAGGACCTTAACATGACAGCAACCCCCTGCTATTACACCAGCCCAAGCCCCATCCTGCGACCTAAAAGGTATGTATCAGAGGCTCAACATGCTCTGCTCACACCTACTGTGATAGTCTGTACCTAAACCACACAAAAACAACACTAGACACTATGGAACACAACGTTTTTACTATCTCATCTTGGAATATATAAGGTCTGAGGTCATCTGCCTTTGACCTAAAGAGCAGGAACCCAGACTTCATCAAAGAAATCAGAAATACAGACATTGTCATCCTGCAAGAAACATAAAGGAGACGGACCCACTGGTTGCCCTCTAGGTTACAGATAGCTAGTAACCACCAAACGACCAGGTGTGAAACAGGGAAGAGACTCAGGGGGTATGCTAATTTGATATAGAGCAGACCTATTCCACTCTATTAAATTAATCAAAACAGGAACATTTTACATCTGGCTAGAAATGAATAAGGAAATGATCTCAACAGAGAAAAATGTCCTCATGTGTGCTACCTATATCCCCCAATAGAATTCCCTTACTTTAACGATGACATCCTAGAGGAAGGACATTTTCAGGCTCAGGGACATGTGCTAGTCTGTGATTGACCTAAATGCCAGAACTGGACAAGAACCCAATACCCTCAGCACACAGGGGGACAAACACCTACCTGGAGGTGACAGCACTCACTCCCCCATATGCCCCTCTAGACACAACTACGACAACATACTGTAACCAACAAAAATGGTTCACAACTCCTGCAGCTCTGTCGGACGCTGGGTATGTACATAGTCAATGGTAGGCTGAGGGGACTCCTATGGTAGGTACACCTATAGCTCATCTCTTGGCAGTAGTACTGTAGACTACTTTATCACTGACCTCCACCTAGAGTCTCTTAGAGCGTTCACAGTCAGTCCACTGACACCCCTATCAGATCACAGCAAAATCACACTCTACTTAAACAGAGCTGTGCTCAATCATGAGGCATTGAAGCCAAATAAACTGAATAATATTAAGAAATGCTATAGATGGAAGGAAGAATGTGTGGAAAACTACCAAAAAACTATTAGGCAACAACAAATTCCATCCTTTCTAGACAATCCCCGGACAAATGGTTTCACTGTAATAGTGAAGGTGTAACCTTGGCAGTAGAAAACCTAAACAGTATATTTGACCTCTCAGCTTCCCTATCAAATAAAACAATGTCAAGCAGACAACCTAAGAAAATTAACCAACAATAACAAATGGTTTGATGAAGAATGCAAAAACCTAAGAAAGAAATTGAGAACCTATCCAACCAAAAACAGAGACCCAGAAAACACGAGTCTACGCCTTCACTATGGTGAATCACTAAAGACAGAAATACACTACGGAAGACGAAGGAACAGCACGTCAGAAATCTGTTCAATGTAATTGAAGAATCAATACAAATCTAACCACTTCTGGGAAAATTGGAAAACTCAAAACAACACAAAGAGTTATCTATCCAAAACGGAGATGTGTGGATAAACCACTTCTCTAATCCTTTTGTCTCTATAACAAAGACCAAACAGCTAAAACATATACATGATCAAACACATACAGTATCTTAGAATCAACTATTAAAGACTACCAGAACCCACTGGATTCTCCAATTACCTTGAACGAACTACAGGACAAAATAACAACCCTCCAACCCAGAAAGGCCTTTGGGGTAAAATATACAGACCACAAATTCTGATTGGCTATACTTAAACTCATTAACATCATCCTCAGCTCTGGCATCTTCCCCAATATTTGTAACCAAGGACTGATTACCCCAATCCTTAAAAGTGTAGAAACATTTGACCCCAATAACTACAGAGGGATATGAATCAACAGCAACCTTGGGAAAATCCTCTGCATTGTCATTAACAGCAGACTCGTATATTTCCTCAGCGAAAACAATGTACTGAGCACATGTCAAATTGGTTTTTACCAAATTACCGTACGACAGACCACGTATTCACCCTGAACACCAAATTGACAAACACACAAACCAAAACAAATGCAAGGTCTTCTCATGCATTGTTGATTTCAAAAAATCTTTCGACTCAATTTGGCATGAGGGTCTGCTATACAAATTGATTGAATATAGTATTGGGGGGGAAAACATACAACATTAAGAAATCCAAGATGCAACTTAAGCCCCACCCTCTTCAACATATGTTTCAACGAATTGGAGAGGGCACTAAACAAATCTGCAGCACCTGGCCTCACCCTACTAGAATCTGAAGTCAAATGTCTACTGTTTGCTGATGATCTGCTGCTTCTGTCCCCAACCAAGGATGGCCTACAGCAGCACCTAGAACCTAGAACCGATTCTGTCAGACCTGGGCCCTGACAATAAATCTCAGTAAGACAAAAATAATGGGTGTTCCAAAAAAGGCCCAGTTGCCAGGACCACGAATGCAAATTTAATCTAGACACCGTTGCCCTAGAGCGCACAAAAAACTATACATACCTCGGTGTAAACATCAGCGCCACGGGTAACTTCCACAGAGCTGTGAACGATCTGAGAGACAAAGCAAGAAGAGACTTCTATGCCATCAAAAGGAACATCAAATTCAACATATCAATTAGGATCTGGCAAAAAATGCTTTAATCAGTTATAGAACTCATTGCCCTTTATAGTTGTGAGATCTGGGGTCCACTCACCAACCAAGAATTCACAAAATGAGACAAACACCAAATTAAGATTCGACATGCAAAATTCTGCAAAACTATCCTCCGTGTACAACGTAAAACACCAAATAATGCATGCAGAGCAGAGTTAGCCCGATACCCGCTAATTATCAAAATCCATAAAAGGTCCATTAAATTCTACAACTACCAAAAAGGAAGCGATTCCCAAACCTTCCATAACAAAGCCATCCCCTATAGAGAAATTAAACTGCAGAAGAGCCCCCTAAAGCAAGCTGGTCCCGGGGCTCTGTTCACAAACACAAACAGACTCCACATAGCCCCAAGACAGCCACACAATTAGACCCAAACAAATCATGAGAAAACTAAAATAATTTACTAAAAAACTGAGCAAACTAGAACGCTATTTGGCCCTAAACAGAGAGTACACACTGGACTGACCCTAAATGAAGGAAAACTTTGACTGTGTACAGACTCAGTGAGCATAGCCTTGCTATTGACAAAGGCCGCCAGAGGTAGACCTGGCTCTCAAGAGAAGGCAGGCTATGGGCACCCACAAATGAGGTGGAAACTGAGTTGCACTTCCTAACCTCCTGCCAAATGTATGACCATATTAGAGACACATATTTCCCTCAGATTACACAGACCCACAAAGAATTTGAAAACAAATCCAATTTTGATAAACTCCCATATCTATTGGGTGAAATACCACAGTGTGCCATCACAGCAGCAAGATTTGTGACCTGTTGCCACAAGAAAAGGGCAACAAGTGAAGAACAAACACTATAGTAAATACCTATATTTAGGTTTATTTATTTTCCCTTTTGTACTTTAGCTATTTGCACATCATTGCAACACTGTATAAATACACAACATTACATTTGAAGTGTCTTTATTATAATTTGGGACTTTTGTGAGTGTGTTTAATGCTCATTTTGAATTGCTTATTTCACTTTTTTTTATTATCTATTTCACTTGCTTTGGCAATGTAAACATATGTTTCCCATTCCAATAAAGCCCCTTAAATTTTAATTGAGAGAGAGAGAGAGAGAGAGAGAGAGAGAGAGAGAGAGAGAGAGAGAGAGAGAGAGAGAGAGAGAGAGAGAGAGAGAGAGAGAGAGAGAGAGAGAGAGAGAGAGAGAGAGAGGCTGAGTTGTTATACTTAGCTGTAGATGTATGATACGGTACACACACACATTCCAGACACACGTGTATGCCCCAAAGGTATTTTTATGTGCCCCAATATATCAATCATAAAGTCATCTTCACACACACACACACACACACACACACACACACACACACACACACACACACACACACGCATGCTCGCACACACACACACACACACACACACACACACACAAAAACTGTCACCCAAGTCATAGACTGTTTTCTCTGCCACCACATGGGTAGCAATACCGATGTACCAAGTCTGGAACCAAAAGGACCCGAACAGCTTCTTCTCCCAAGCCATAAGACTGCCAAATAGTTAACCAAATAGCTAACCTTGCCAAATAGCTAACCTTGCCAAATAGCTAACCTGCATTGACCGGACTATAACACTTTGTCTCACCACATACGCTGCTGCTGCTGTTTATTATCTATCCCGTTGCCCAGTCACTTTAAATCAAATCAAATCAAGTCCAAGTTTATTTGTCACGTGCGCCGAATACAACAGGTGGTAGACCTTACAGTGAAATGCTGACTTACCTACATGTACTGTACATACCGACCTCAATTACCTCGTACCCCTGCACACCGACTCAGTACTGTTACTCCGTGTATATAGCCAAGTTATCGTTATTCAATGTGTATTTTATTCCTTGTGTTATTCTTTTTCTATTCTTTTTCTCTCTGCATTGCTGGGGAAGGGCCCGCAAGTAAGAATTTCCCTGTTAGTCTACACCTGCTGTTTACGACGCATGTGACAAATACAATTAGATTTCACATCTATCGGAACAGGGTGGGGAAGAGTGAAAACACATGACACGCGCAGAATGACAGAGTACAATCATTCATTACTGTAATTACAACCCGGGCCTGTTCCCTATTGCATTCAGTGAGAGGAGAAAAGAGAGGGAGGGAGTGCTCCTGTGAGCAGTGGTGTTTAACACAGAATGCACTGGCCAAGCGAGCACTGATAACTGCGTTCCAACCACTACCTGCCTCGGATGGAGAGGCCGGAACCTAGAGATGGTTCCCTTGTCAACTCCCTGGGAGAGCGAGACAGAGCACCAGTGTCCCCTGCTGGATAGAGCCAGTACTACAACTTCACTTCTTCAATTGGGATAGACACTGTTGGAAGAGGCAGGCAACAGTCTGGGCGATGCTCAATCGGAGAGTTTGCTCTCTACTCTTCGCCGTGACCCAGGAACCGATAAGTGACCGCCATATGTAGGAGACTGTCAATTCACATTTGATCCTTTCCTCCACTGCCTCCTCCTCCGGAATAGAAACACTCAGGCGTATCCTACCCCGGAAGAGTTTTGAAATCCACCACACCCCCTTTGTGTCAGCAGTGGTGTTCTCGGAGAAGAAAAGCACGCGCACATTTAAAAACATCACCTACCGCTATAAAACAACTAGAACAACTAGCCAAGAAATACCACTTCACACACGTGTTTTGGGATTCCTCTGTCAGCGTCACTCGACTGATGCACGAGTGGAGAAGTAGCCTCACGTCACACATGCGCATTATTTCCACGGTTCCCTCGCTTTCCCGCCCCTCCTCGGTTATCTTTGACCTTACTTCTAAAGGAGGAGAGCAGAGAACGGAGGAGACGACTCGAGGGAATCCAATTGCAGTTCTCCCTCTGTCTGGTTTTACACTGACAAACAGAGGATGACCGTGACCCAAAGCAAAGCAAAGCAAATAGTAATATGCCCTCAGTCAAGTCACTCTTTTTGTATAGTATATGCAGTATAATAAAAATATATAAAGTGCCTTGAGACCAATGCGAAATGCACTGTATATAAACCTGGATTGACTGTGTAAGGAAGAGTTAACAGGAGTAGCCTATGCTACGCTGGGTGGTGGGCTGTGTCAGGAGCCGGGCCTGTATCGGTCAGGGCTGTAGTGGGGAATCAGGAGGTCTGGACCAGGACTTGCAGTTCAAAATAAGATTCCGTTTCATTTCCCTATTCATTCACAATTCTAAAGTTCGGGAGAAAAGGGAATGCTAATGAAATCACAATGGAATTATCGCGCTCTGCTGGCCTTCTCCTGCCCATGAGAACATTCTAGTTCTCAGTAACCCACACTGGTGTGTGGAATCTCCGTGCTCCAGTGAGGATGCATCCCACTGATCCCCATACTGTACAGCCCTGACCCCTCCATCTCCCTCCTGGTCTCAATTACTTATAATGGAGAGGCAGGGGTCTGGTGATCAGTGGTATGGGCCCAGTCCTCCCTCCTCTCACTCTGGTTCTGCTCTGGCCCATTGTAATCCACACGCACATGCACGCATGCACGTGTCCGCGCATACTCACAAACACAGCCTTCCATTGGTTGGGCAGCTGTGTTCCAGATCTGTGCGTGGTGCTCGATGTTTTGGATTGGGGTGGATGTACGTGTCTGCATTAGTGTGTGTATGTGTAATCTGTTCACCTCGGTCTCCTCTCCTCTGGGTTTGGGGGACCAGCACGTCCCTTACCATGGTAACTCAGAGCAGATTTGGCACGCTGAAACAGGCGCGGCGACAAAATTCCTGCTCAGCGGGAGGGAGGCACGGAGGGTTTGTGTGTATGCTGTGACCACCCTGCCCATCTCTCCATCCCACCAGGCTGACACATTAGTTAGTCACAGCTGCTATGGAGAATGTGGACTCAAATCCCTATGAAGGCAGAAGAGCTGGAGAGGAGAGGAGAGGAGAGGAGAGGAGAGGAGAGGAGAGGAGAGGAGAGGAGAGGAGAGGAGAGGAGAGGAGAGGAGAGGAAAATAAAAGAAAAGAGAGGAGAGGAGAGGAGTGGGGAGGAGCAGTACACACCACCATTCACTTCTTTAACTGAATCAGACAGAGGTAGAGAAAATGGGGGAGAGAGAGGGCATGAGAGAGGGAAGGAGAGAGAGAGAGCTGGAATCCATCTTTGATCAAAGTGACCGTTACTCAATGAGAGTTGGCGGTGGAGGGGCAAAGGGAGTGGGGGCGTGGAGAGACAGAGAGAGAGAGAGTTCTTTGTTTTTTCCCTTTCTTTTAAGGATATGAAAATGCCCCAGGGAGGTCGATACAGGGGTCATGACCTTTCCACCCCTGGGGGGGGGGGGGGGGGGGGGGGGGGTTGAGGCTTGCACTTGAAGAGGACGCTGGCTGTCGTGTTAACTGTCTAACGGTCCTTTCAAAGACTCTCTCACTAACTGTCTTCTTATAGACAGGCACTTCTGTCTCTCTTTCTTGCTGTGTCTCAAGGGGGACTGTGTGGGGCAGGACTTGAAGAACCTAGTGGGGTCTAGGTTCTTCAAGCATCTGCTGTTGGTGTGTGTTGGGTCAAATAAGAGAAATCAGGAAGGAGGGGAGGGGGGTTGAGAATCTCATAAGACATGTGTAACTGTTATAGACACGGTGTTATTGACTCTTTTGTTATATCTGCCTCCGAAAACGTTGACCCGGGATGTTTGGTTATTAAAGGACCTGTTTGAAAGCTGCTCAACACATTCTGTACCAACAGCTGCTGTAAATGTGTCATGTCAGTTATTTCACTGTAGGATTCTCAAGAATACGACAGGCCTGATACTTTTATTTAACCCCTTAGAGTCTATTGGCGCACCGCTGCGTCAATTTAAGTAACATAATTTTAAAAATCCCCATCAACATCCGTCAATTCAGTCCACCCGCATCTGCCTATGGCAGCCATCTTTATCTGCTGTGGAAGGTGCCAGGTATTTGATCAAATATTTGTGTTGCATTTTTTTATACCTAAAGGAGTCCTACAATTCAAACTCAAATAGCCAAATGATCCCTGGTATGACCATCTTAAAACGATTCCATTTGTCAGCTTGGAATCCCCCACTCCTAATGGCTTAGACTCTCTTAAGAACTCATTTCAAAAACGGGACCAAATGTAACATACCTACAACCCCACCGCACAATTCAAAGGATCTCTAACCATCGAAATGATGATCTCTAACCACCGAAATGATGATCTCTAACCACCGAAATGATGATCTCTAACCACCGAAATGATGATCTCTAACCACCGAAATGATGATCTCTAACCACCGAAATGATGATCTCTAACCACCGAAATGATGATCTCTAACCACCGAAATGATGATCTCTAACCATCGAAATGATGATCTCTAACCACCGAAATTATGATCTCTAACCACCGAAATGATCAAATCAAATTTCAAATCAAATTTATTTATATAGCCCTTCGTACATCAGCTGATATCTCAAAGTGCTGTACAGGAACCCAGCCTAAAACCCCAAACAGCAAGCAATGCAGGTGTAGAAGCACGGTGGCTAGGAAAAACTCCCTAGAAAGGCCAAAACCTAGGAAGAAACCTAGAGAGGAACCAGGTTATGTGGGGTGGCCAGTCCTCTTCTGGCTGTGCCGGGTGGAGATTATAACAGAACATGGTCAAGATGTTCAAATGTTCATAAATGACCAGCATGGTTGAATAATAATAAGGCAGAACAGTTGAAACTGGAGCAGCAGCACGGCCAGATGGACTGGTGACAGCAAGGAGTCATCATGTCAGGTAGTCCTGGGGCATGGTCCTAGGGCTCAGGTCCTCCGAGAGAGAGAAAGAGAGAAGGAGAGAATTAGAGTACGCATACTTAGATTCACACAGGACAACGAATAGGACAGGAGAAGTACTCCAGATATAACAAACTGACCCTAGCCCCCCGACACATAAACTACTGCAGCATAAATACTGGAGGCTGAGACAGGAGGGGTCAGGAGACACTGTGGCCCCATCCGAGGACACCCCCGGACAGGGCCAAACAGGAAGACAAGAGACAAGGCTGAGACAAGGCTGAGTATAGCCCACAAAGACCTGATGATCTCTAACCACCGAAATGATGATCTCTAACCATCGAAATTATGATCTCTAACCACCGAAATTATGATCTCTAACCACCGAAATGATGACCTCTAACCACCGAAATGATGATCTCTAACCACCGAAATGATGATCTCTAACCACCGAAATGATGATCTCTAACCACTGAAATGATGATCTCTAACCACCGAAATGATGACCTCTAACCACCGAAATGATGACCTCTAACCACCGAAATGATGATCTCTAACCACCGAAATGATGATCTCTAACCACCGAAATGATGATCTCTAACCACCGAAAGTGCAACGTTAGAAACATTAGATGACAAGACGTTTGACTGATGTAATGTCCATTAGACAGAGAAGAACCTGGATGACAGTGATCTTATTTCTCTCAGATTTTAGTGAGCATTTCTCCTTTGCCAAGATAATCTTAAACCCTGCAGTCGAATGAAACGTGAGATCCCCCATTCATTCTGTTGGGTGGATTATCTTGGCAAAGGAGAAATGCTCACTGAAATCTGTGAGAAATAAAAATTTTGTGCATCTGGAAAATATCTGGGATCTTTTATTTCAGCTCATGAAACATGGGACCAACACTTTACAGGTTGAGTTCATCTTTTTGTTCGTTGTAGAATATATATGTATATTAATAGTTTGTTCTATTTTGGCGGACTCTTGTGGTTAGTTTCCTTCAGTTTATTCAGTCAACAGCAGGGGGCACTATGGGGTAACACTTCATTTGGATAGTCCATCTGCAGACTATCAGTATCATTTCAACTATCTACTAACCCTAATCCTTAACTTAACCCTCACCTTAACCCTCACCCTAACCCTTAACTTAACCCTCACCCTAACCCTTATTCTAAACCTAACTCTAACCGTAACCTTACCAAGCGGTTGCTTACCGACAGAGAGTTTGTTGATAGTATGACCGTCTGTGGAGCATCTACAGATGGAAAATCCTGACCATCCAAATTAGTGCGCTTCTAAAACTGTGAGGTGACAACACAATCTATGATCTAGTATTATTGATATCAATTCAATTGGAGGGAGGGATGTTTTTGTTGTTGTTGTTCGAAAGCACTAACACCTCTGTCCTCCCCCAGATACATGCTCATGAAGACCAATAGGAACGTCAGATACTAATGCATAACTCACTCATTTTTTGCACAAAGCTCTGGGTTACCACCAAGGTGTGAAGAACGGCTTGAGTCTCAAGCGAGGACCTCCACGAGCCAAGGCCAGTACTGCCAAATATGCACAATGTGGGCACAATAGACACAGGAAAACACCTACTGTGACAATAGAATATAACAGTAGAATTTCACAGTAGAAACTAACAGTAATATCGCACTGCAGAATCTCACAGTAGAGTCTAACGACCAGGGCAGAAGTGTGTTTTCTCCTGTGGTTTAGCACAGTGCTAGGGTTTAACCTTGGCTAGATCACTACAGAGGGAAACACCCATTCATTACATAAACAAGCCAGCGACTGAGGAAGGCCAGAGAGTGTGTACAGACACACACGCACACATACACACAGGCACACGCTCGCATGCACCACGGATTGAGTGGTATGGGTTTGTGTTTGTCTATAAAACTCTGTACTGTACAGCTGTTTTTCCCTCCTCTCTCCTCTGCTGTTTTCTACTCCCTCTCCTCTGTCTGTGTCTGGTATAGTCATCACTCTGCCCCCCTCCAGCCCTACAACCCTCCATCCAGCCTTACAACCCTAAAACCCACACCACTCTGTTTTTCAGCTCGCTCCATGAAATCCAGCTCAGCCCCCCCCCCCCCTCTGTCTCTTTTCCTCCTCTCCCATTCTTCCTCCCTTCCCCTCTCTCCTTTCTCTCTTTCCTCCTCTCCCCCGTCTTTCTCCGTTCTCTCCGCCTGCAAGCTCGATCTCTGTCTTCAGCTGAACACTGTCAAGGCGATTGACTGTCTGTCTATGACATCACCCCGGGTATCAGTGCTCACCGCTCATCTCCTGTTCACCTCAGAAGAAGCTGGCCCAGGGACATGAATGTGACACCTGATGACTCACAAAGGAGTAGAGGGGAGGAAGTGAGGGGGTGTTGTTTCCTGGACAAGCCGGACTTGGCTCTCCGGTTCGCTGTCCCTTGGAAGTAGAGAAGTCACATGAAGAACCTGTGGTGGGTCTCTCTCCCTCTGACAACAACAATAGACAGCCTGGTGTTGCTTCAACACTCCTCCTCTCTGTAACTCCCTTGTCTTGTGGATGTCTGTGTGGGCTTTACACCTCTACCGTCACACAGATAGTTACACACACACTGCAGTCTCATTCCCTATCCCCACGCCCTCTCCCGCTTTCTCTCTTTCCCTCTCTACCCCGCTCCCTCACTTCCCCGTCTCCTCCATTCTCTTTCCTCCCATCTCTCTCTTTCAAACCCCTTCCTCTCTCCTGTTCTCTTCTTCCAGTTGATTTCCCTGTGGTATTTCCCAAAGTAAACAGACGGCATGTTGTGTGTAGACAGATCACATCTGTCCACAGTACCGCCGCGCTGCTCGGCACACACACACACACACACACACACACACACACACACACACACATACACACACACACACACACACACAGTCTGTCTTGTCTGTGGCAAACACCATGAGTGATTGAGATCTCCCGATGCCTGTGGATCCGATGTGTGCAAGCGGATGTTTTCACTCAGCTCCTTCAGTCTGTTTTGACAGTCAGCAAAACAACACCATGATTTGGTTAGTCCATCTGTAAAACCAAGGGAGGAAGAAGAAGAACACCCTGCCCGGAAAATATTTAGGACGAGCTTCCTTCCTTTTTAGAATTTGCATCTATAATTATAATGCAACTTAAAGTACAGTAAGCGCATGCAATTTAGTGTGTGTATGTGATCGATGAAGGAAATGAACCCATGACCTTGGCATTGCCACACTTCTACTAACTGAGCCCTGCACGAGCTGTAGTAGCCTACTACTGCAACAGCCCCAGCCTCTGTCTGTCTTCTTGACAGCGTGCTGTGAACGTGGCTAGTTTTACAGATCCAAGCAGGATGGAAAACACTGCTCAACAATTATGGCTAGTGGTCCCTGGATAAGCTGTGGATGGTTGAAGTCGACGCACACGCAAACACACACACACACGCATGCACGCACACACACGCACGCACGCACGCACGCACGCACGCACACACACACACACACACACACACACACACACACACACACACACACACTGAGGCCAGCACTGACCAACAGAGTGTAAACATGTTGCCTGCATGGGGTTCTTCTGGTTAGTCCCCCTCACATAGAGAATCCACAAGATGAGAGCGTGCATTGTAGTTTAGATCTTTATACTGACATCATCAAGAAAACCGCGAGGAGACGCATGTTACTGTACTCACACAAACAAACACACGTAAAATGAAGCCTCTCCTGAAAGGCGTTTTTGTGTGATCCTTTAGCCCCAGTGATTTAAAGATCACCGTCAAGCCACACTCACACGGTCTGCATACGAAGCCACTGTCCTACACGCTCACAAACACACGCACACATGACGTACACACACACAGTACACACACAAACACACACATACACAGTGCACACACGCGCATACGCACACACACATTCTGCACCCACTGCCACCATTTTGCTGGCCTAACGTCTCACTCATACTCACTTGACCAGAGTGGATTTTACAGGCTGGTGGAGAGATGAGTTTGTTGAAAATGTGAACACAGCCAACTCAACCACTCACTATAAACCCTGTTACAAAATGGCAATGGTGAATCATGGGATGTGAATATTGAATATGATATATATGATTATAACATTATTATACAGTATACATATTGTGATTAAGAGTGTAAGTGGAGGGTAGAGGGTTTTTTTTCTCCTGTTTCCATTGCAACGCCATCGACCACAGTAACGCTAACTAGCCTTCACCCGCAGGTGTCTGCTTTGTCAGCTCCAGCACAACACCACAGCTAAACAGACCACACACAGAGTTCCTAGGAAAGGAAGAGGGAGAAGAGGAGGGGAAAGACAGAGCCAAAGAGGGAGAGGTAAAGCTAATGGCCTTGTCTTAAAGACAGAAAGACAAAAGAAAACCGTTTTTTTCCCCCTCTTTCAAACATTTTATTAGACATTTTCAGTACATCTCAGTCACCAACAACAATGCAAAACAACCTAAACATACTTTGTGTAACACGTAACACGTAACACGTAACACAAAGCAACAGGAGATGTCGAGGTCTTCCAAAAATAAAACATGTCAGAATAAAGCAAATGAGCAAATAATGTCGTTGTATTTTACTCAACTCATTACTCTGGTCCGAGGTATAATAACATCATTCATGAACACTGCCTGTTGTCTCTTTCTTAATTCTCTCTCTCTCTTCTCCTGTTCTCCTCTCATCTTTAGCTGTGTGTCGTCCTCCCTCACGTTGCTGCTGTAAAAATGGGATTTTGTTTATTTTCTTTTTATAGTGAGTTTCCATCATGTTGTTCCACTCCTCTCTGGCTGTGGTTCCCTCTGCCTGGCCAAATGGCAGTAGCACAGCTCCCAGGACATCAAGAGGGAAAAACAGACCTATTTGTTGGCCTAACTAAGAAAAGCTCTCCAGTCTTCAAACAACTAGTCAACACGTGAAATGGTGACATGGACGAGCCAAGGTTGTTCAATAAAAAGCTGTGGCAAGGTTAGGGGCTTCAATATTGCAACCTGTAGTGGCCAATCACAATCTTCCTTTCAATCCAGGTCACTGGCGTTGACAACCAATGAATGGGCGCCGAACTGGGTGATACTACTGGCTCAGTAGTATAAAGGTTTCCCTTTCTTCAGTCCTGGTCTAGTACAAGCCACAGACGCATGCAAACGACAACGTCGTACAAACATCAACGACATCACACCCTGCCCAGAGCCACTAGCACACACCCCCATCACTTTCCACCACCTGGCCTGAAACTGCACCTTTTTGTTTCTCTCTGTAGCCCACGCACTTTCAATATTTCAATAATAAATCAGTCGATTTTTCATTATGTTAACGGTGGCGTATTGATTCGTTTCCACGTTTTAGTATATGTTTCTCAAGATGAGTGATGAGAAGAGAATCGTCCAGCCCATTGGGTGTCTCACTACACCCCCATATGCCATGTCTTGAAATATGCAGACAGGCGGATTAAAAGTATGTTTACATTGTCATACTTCAGACAGTCAGCTTTCTAGCTCCGCCCACAACTGCCAGACTTTAAGGCATTCCCAGAAAGCATGGATTATTGAGTCAGTAGTCGGCTAGGCGAACCGAACGAATGTGTTCGCAAACTCCCTTAAAATACCTCTGCTTGAAAATAAAATGTAAAAGTGGGAAAAGTACTGTTTGTTGTCATGTTCTGACCTTAGTTCCTTTGTTTTGTCTTTGTTTTAGTATGGTCAGGGCGTGAGTTGGGGTGGGCAGTCTATGTTCCTTTTTCTATAATTTGGGATTTCTGTGTTTGGCCTGGTATGGTTCTCAATCAGAGGCAGCTGTCAATCATTGTCCCTGATTGAGAACCATACTTAGGTAGCCTGGTTTCACTTTTGAGTTGTGGGTGATTATTTTCCTTGTCAGTGTGTGTTCCACACGGAACTGTTTCGGTTTTGTTATTTCACGTTGTCGTTTATTGTTTTTTCACGTTGTCGTTTATTGTTTTGTTCAGTGTTCGTTATTCTTATTAAACAATATGGACACTTACAATGCTGCGCATTGGTCCTCCAATCCTTCCTACTACTCCTCCTCGCCATTTTGAGAAGTTGTTGCCAGTATACACTTCCTCAAAATAGTCTGAAATTATCTAAAATAACTCAAGAAATCTTTCTTTAAATATTTTTGCTGAGGAGATCTTAGTTCTGCAATTTTACATCTAACCAAGATGTTTAGTGCAGTATTTCTCAAAGAAAAAATGTCCATGAAAAAAAGTTGTCGTTGAATGACAACAAAGACTTTATTGAAGAATCCCTCCTGTTGACCAATCACCTACGAAGGGGCGTACACTTCTGTTACCGACTTCGGCTTGCATCCATCATTTTTTGTGTCCCAGCCGGATTCAGAAGTCCAAAACGAACAAAAAAGTCACAAAATGTGGTCATAATATATGCACGAACTCTTCCAAACTTTTTTGTCTCAGAATGCTGACTCCTTTACTGCACTGGCAACTCTAGAGCAGAGAGAGCAGACCACGTAAACCAGGGTTCCCCAAATGGCGGCCCGTGGGCCCGAATTCGGCCCACAGTTGATTCTATTTGGCTCCCTAAGTTTCCCCCAAAAATAGAGATAAATGTGATCTTATACAAATGTAAGCAAGGTTTGAAATGATTATGTTTTAGTAAAATATTATACACCACATGGCTAAAAGTAGGTGGACATCAATTAGTGGATTTGGCTATTTCAGCCACACCCGTTGAACATTGAGCACACAGCAATGCATTCTCCATAGACAAACATTGGCAGTAGAATGGCCTTACTGAAGAGCTCCGTGCCTTTCAACATGGCACCGTCATAGCATGCCACCTTTCCAACAAGTCAGTTCATCAAATTTCTGCCCAGCTAGAGCTGAAATGTCTAGGAGCAACAATGGTTCAGCCATGAAATGGTTGGACCGCCGAGTGCTGAAGTGCGTAGCGCATAAAAATAGTCTGTCCTCGGTTGCAACACTCACTACAGAGTTCCAAACTGCCTCTGGAAGCAATAACTGTTTGTCGGGAGCTTCATGAAATGGGTTTTCATGACCGAGCAGCCGCACACAAGCCTAAGATAACCATGTGCAATTCCAAGCATCGGCTGGAGTGCTGTTGGACTCTGGAGCGGTGGAAACGCATTCTCTGGAGTGATGAATCACGCTTCACCATATGGCATTACAACTGACAAAGCTGGGTTTGACGGATGCCAGGAGAACGCTACCAGCCCCAATGCATAATGCCAACTGTAAAGTTTGGTGGAGGAGGAATAATGGTCTCGGGCTGTTTTTCATGATTTGGGATATGACCCTTAGCTCCAGTGAAGGGTAATCTTAACGCTACAGCATACAATGACATTCTAGATGATTCTGTGCTTTCAACTTTGTGGCAACAGTTTGGGGAAGGCCCTTTCCTGTTTCAGCATGACAAAACCCTGGGGTGCACAAAGCGAGGTCCATACAGAAATTGTTTGTCGAGATCAGTGTGGAAGAACTGACGTCAACCCCATCGAACACCTTTGGGATGAATTGGAACACCAACTGCAAGCCAGACCTAATCACCCAACATCAGTGCCCGACCTCAATAATGCTCATGTGGGTTAATGGAAGCAAGTCCCCGCAGCAATGTTCCACCATCTAGTGGAAAGCCTTCCCAGAAGAGTGGAGGCTGTTAAAGCAGCAAAGGAGGGAACAACTCCATATTAATGCCCATGATTAAGGAGCAGGTGTCCACATACTTTTGGTCATCAGGTCAAATTATTTTTATTATGTTCCAGCCCCCTGACCATTCGCTCAAGAAGAAAATCAGCCCGCGGCTGAATCCAGTTGATGATCCATGATGTAAACCCTGTAGGCCTGACAGGCAGACATTGTTGTGACTGGGAGCACTGGAGCACATTGTGCAACTCAGGCCAGACCAGCCATCCAGCCATTCTCCTTTCCAGCCAGGCCCCTAGATAGTTCTCTGAACATTTCCTCTGCAGCCCCAACAGACAGACACAAGCCAGTGATAAACCAGCGGCTGAGCTATTATACCAACAATGGGCTGAGAGAGAGAGAGACAAAGAGAGAGAGAGAGAGAGACAGAGACAGAGAGAGAGAGAGAGAGAGAGAGAGAGAGACAGAGAGAGAGAGAGACAGAGAGAGAGAGAGAGAGAGAGAGAGAGAAAGAGAGAGAGAGAGACAAAGAGAGAGAGAGAGAGAGAGACAAAGAGAGAGACAAAGAGAGAGACAAAGAGAGAGAGACAAAGAGAGAGAGAGCGAGAGAGAGACAGAGACAAAGAGAGAGAGAGACAAAGAGAGAGAGACAGAGAGAGAGAGAGAGACAAGGAGAAAGAGGCAAAGAGAGAGAGAGAGACAAAGAGAGAGAGAGAGACAAAGAGAGAGAGACAGAGAGAGAGAGACAAAGAGAGAGACAGAGAGAGACAGAGAGGGAGAGAGAGAGAGAGAGAGAGAGACAAAGAGAGAGAGACAGAGAGAGAGAGAGAGAGAGAGAGAGAGACAAAGAGAGAGAGACAGAGAGAGAGAGAGAGAGAGAGAGAGAGAGAGAGAGAGAGAGAGAGAGAGAGACATAGACAGAGAGAGAGAGAGAGCGAGAGAGAGATATTATGACTGGTGAGCTGGCTGATGAGTGCTGGCTAAAATAAGGAGTGTTTAGAGTAGCAGAGGGGAGAGAGTAGCAGCACAGTACATTAGCTCTGTTCAGACCCAAGTACATATATACCATATACAGTACACTCAAAGAATCAATCATGATGTTCTGAGGACTTAATAAAGACTTTATACACCGAGTATACATAACATTAAGAACACCTGCTTTTTCCATGACATAGACTGACCAGGTGAATCCAGGTGAAGTCTACGATCCCTTACTGATGTCACTTGTTAAATCCACTTCAATAAGTGTAGATAAAGGGGAGGAGACAGGTTAAAGAAGGATATTCAGGCCTTGAGACAATTGAGACATGGATTGTGTGTGTGTGCCATTCAGAGAGTGCATGGGCCAGCATCCCTGTGGAACACTTTCGACACCTTGTAGAGTCCACGCCCTGACAAACTGAGGCTGTTCTGGGGGCAAAAGGGGTGTAACACAATCAGTGCCAGGGGTTCCTGATGTTTGGTATACTCAGTGAATATGTGTTACAGAAGTGTGTTTGTGTGCTTTACTGTACTACATGTCATTTAATGTTCCATTTCTTTACACCTACCACATTGACCATGTGTGTGTGTTTGTGTGTATGTGTGTGTGTGTTTGTGTGTATGTGTGTGTGTGTGTTGTATATGTGTGTGTGTTGTATATACAGGTGTGTGTGTGTGTGTGCGTGTGTGTGTGTGTGTCTGTGTGTGTGTGTGTGTGTGTGTGTGTGTGTGTGTGTGTGTGTGTGTGTGTGTGTGTGTGTGTGTTGTATATGTGTGTGTGTTGTATATACAGGTGTGTGTGTGTGTGTGTGTGTGTGTGTGTGTGTGTGTGTGTGTGTGTGTGTGTGGATGTGTGTGTGTGTGTGTGTGTGTGTGTGTGTGTGTGTGTGTGTGTGTGTGTGTGTGTGTGTGTGTGTGTGTGTGTGTGTGTGTGTTGTATATGTGTGTGTGTTGTATATACAGGTGTGTGTGTGTGTGTGTGTGTGTGTGTGTGTGTGTGTGTGTGTGTGTGTGTGTGTGTGTGTGGATGTGTGTGTGTATGTGTGTGTGTGTGTGTGTGTGTGTGTGTGTGTGTGTGTGTGTGTGTGTGTGTGTGTGTGTGTGTGTGTGTGTGTGTGTGTGTGTGTGTGTGTGTGTGTCTGTGCTTAGTGTTGAGCGATTATTGCTTTTTGAGGTCGGTTGGATTTCGTGTTTAACATTTTTGGGGGGACATTAAATGCACTATGCATTATGAGGGTTGAATACTGTAACAACAGAGAACACATAAATTGCTAAAAGTCACATGATGGTAGGGACTGCCCATTGCTGCTTATCGTTTAGCAACCATCAATCATCCACCTTACTTTAATCAAATATTTCAGTTGTTGTGTGTATTACATGTGCTTTGTTAGAATACTTTATTATTTCATTTCATGTCATCGTCTCATCATTATAGAGCTGCTGCCTATGCAGCAGTCTGTCTGAGAAAATCCCAATTACTTCTTCAAAGGAAGTAAGCCATTATTTTATGACTGCTGAATACCAAGTATCAATCACTCAGGTAGAGATACCTCGATACCTCGTGAAGCAAATGCTTTTTATATCTCTCGATCGCACAGTCTCTCTCCGTCTCCGTGTCTGCTCCTCGCAGACCCGACAAGTGGGCGCTCGTGCAATGGATTATGGTCTTTGTAGTTAATTACCATATTTTCTGCTAAACTACGTCGAATATTGGCCTGTCGGAAACTACAACTCCCTGCTACATCACACAGTTCGGGCTTGATCTGATTTATCTCTTGAGAAACATTGTGTTTACATTGTGTTTACTTGATAGCTACCTACACAAATAGCTAGCTAGAACAAAGTGTTAATAAGATAAATTCATTAAAAAGATTAAAAGCAAAACAAATAAGTACTCCAGTAGGCATCACAGAAGAAGAAATAATTTAACCAATGTTGGTTAAACTAATTGAATCAATTAGTTGTTTAAAAACGGAAAAATAACCGACGTTTCGGGTTAATCGCTCAGCACTAGTGTGTGTGTGTGAGTGAGTGTGTATGTGTGTGCGCGGCTGGTAGTGACCTCATCTCTCCGTGCTCTTTACTGTAGGTCATAAAGCCCATAAAAACTGTGTGTGTGTGTGTGTGTGTCATCCTGTTTTTAGCTGGTCTTTTATAATAGCGTAGATTTAGGCATTTGTATATTCCACTTATGGCACCTAAACTGTGAATTATGTGAATTATTTGGGTATATCACACACGTGTAACCGGTGTAAAATGGCTAGCTAGTTAGCGGTGCGCGTTAGACCTTGAAGGAGTTGTTCCCCTTGCGGAGGCTTTTGGAGCGATAGGTAGTGATGCGTGGTGGGAGGCAGTTGTTGAGGTGCTCAGAGGGTCCTTGGTTCAAGCCCAGTATGGTGCAAAGAGAGGGACGGAAGCAACATTGTTACACACGCAATGCAACAATCTAAATGCTTCCAGATTGCTCTAGCCTGGTCCCAGATCTGCTTGTGCTCTATAGCCAACTTCTATGGTCATTGTCATGGGCTTGTACGAGATGTTTTGTCCTGGACAGCCAGTCCTATGTTGTGTCAAAACATGACAATGACCACAGGCGATGACAAGTCAGCACAAACTGATCTGGGACCAGGCTACCATCGCTTTACTCACTGAAGACAACTTCTATGTGCTTATGTATCTATATGGAATCAAATCTCTTCAACATCAGCTCTGCTGATGGAACTGCTATGTGCTTATGTTTCTATATGGAATTAAACCTCTTCAACATCAGCTCTGCGGATGGAACCACATTTGTTGACAAACCACTGAATATCTCAAATCAGACTTCAAACCATTGAAACCAGGTAGATCGACTGAACTAGGGCAGGTATTGTAGGCTACCGTGTGTATCTGACGCTGAGGTGGAACGTAGTAGTGTTTAGTCGGTAGAAACCCAGGTCTAAAACAGGCCTGATTATCCCCTCACAAAACCTTTACAGCCAGGCTAATGATTCATTAATAGTTCACTCTCACACCACAGTCTAAAATCTTTCTTTCCAGTAAAACTGTAGGTGATTAAACAGAAATAAGACATTAGGCTATACTGGACACTCACAGAGGACAGACTTATAAACAAAACAATACAGTCTACTGATTCGTGAAATATTTCAGGTTACTACTAGTTTATTGAAACGTTTGTGGTCAAACGCACACACTTAAACCATCATTAATCATCATTAAAAACATAGGTGCTGGGCTATAAAAGAATACCAGTATAGAACAAGAAGGCCGCACGCTGTTAAAGCTCCCAATTCGTTCGATTTATTGAGAAAAAACGGAAAAACGAATCATCCTCTCATATTCTGTTTGTACTATAGTAATAAGCTTTCTACCACTTACAACACAATCAATTCTCAAATAAAATCAGCGTTGAGCTCTGATGCAATATCCTGTACAGTTCCTACCATAGTTCCTGGCACAAGTGGGCTTGACTCCCTGCGAAATCTGATCCTGCATTTGGCCCTTTAAAGGAATATGGGATGCATTTAGGGACTGGAGAATCGGGATCCACGGCACGGTGACACAGTCCCCTGAACTCTCCCAGTCTCTCTACGTGCAAGAGAGACGCGGACAACCGGGGTTATACCGGACGATACTACAGCATGAAACGTTGAAAGAAGAGGAATAAGTAGGCTAGGAATACAGTCAGAGAGTGAGTGTTAATTGCAGCGTGATGTGATTTACCAGGGCGAGTTTACTAGGCTACGTGAAGCAAGAGAGAGCGAGAGGGAGCGGACTGACTGCAGGACTACAAAGTCACAAGGTGAGAGGTACTGGTGTTAGAAATAGGTCCGCTAGAAGCAGCAACGCGTAAGTTGTTGTCTGTTTCCGATTGTAGCATACTGCTCATCCGCTTTGATTTATGCTCTCTGACAGGGACCTACAGTAGTTATTACGAGTCTGCGCTATTGTAGTCTTACTATTCGTTTTACATCGTTAGAAGAGAAATGTAACACGAGTTTAGGATTGAACATTGATACTTTGCTATAGACGTTTTCATGGTGGTTTATAGTCCATGTGTGTGTGTGTGTGTGTGTGGCACACCTGTGCGTTGCTTGCGACCATTCTTGGACAATATCACACCAGCAATGTAACTTTGACGTCATCCTCTTGGCATGCAAGAAGATGATATACAGAAGATGATTTTTTATGCAATAAACATACACATTTTTGCAGTTTGTGTGTGTGTGTGTGTGTGTGTGTGTGTGTGTGTGTGTGTGGGCGCATGCATGTTTGCGTGTTTGTGTTGTGGAGTGTTTTGGTGTGTATCTCTCGCCAGCTAGCCAACTGTCTGTGTATCACATTCACATCCATAATAATGGTCATACTAAATGAATACATGTATACCTAAACAGCCCAGGTGTTATCCAAGGGCAGCAGGGACAGTGGCCTACCATCTGTCCTGTACTGCCACTTCCACACTAAATGCATTCGGTTGGGTGTTGGCTTTTTCCACCATCAGAATTGGATCATGTGGTATGTACAGTACAGTAGCATCTATTTGATCGGAGTGATAAATCAGTCTTATTTATGACATGGGTATTAACCATGACGGTATTTCATTTCTTACCTCCTTTTCTTTCTAACTGTAAATATGTAGGCTACAGTCGGTACAGACAGAATCCCAAGCATGGCAGATGTGCACTTCTTAGACCAGTTCAGACTCCACACCTAGTTCCCCATGTTGAGCTTTCGTTCGAGGACCTGTGTCAAGGCATGCGCGGCTATATGCCTCTACCCTACTGTATGTCCGAGCTGGGGATTATGTTTACACTGCTGCAACGTTTTCCCCACAGCACAGTCCTGCTCCCTCCTCTCCTGTAGTTAGTCATGCATTGTTGAGGGGAGACAGGATTGTGTGTGTGTGTGTGTGTGTGTGTGTTTTCCGCTATGGGACAGCAATGCCCTGGTCTGTATTTACGGCAGAGACTGATAATGAGTGTGGTCAGTTTACAGAGAGCCTGTCATTAGACTACCCTGCTTGCACACTCAGCTTCCTATAGAGGTAGGGAGGGAGAAGAGGGGGCGAGGAGAGAATGAGGAGAGGGCAGGAGAGGAGGAGGGCAGTAGAGGTAGAGAGGAGGAGGAAAAGAGGAGGAGAGAAGGACAAGGGGAGAGGTAGTGAGGAGAGGGAAGGAGAGGAGGAGGGCAGGAGAGGTGCAGAGGAGGAGGACTAGAGGAGGAGAGAAGGACAAGGGGAGAGGTAGTGAGGAGAGGGAAGGAGAAGAGAGGAAAGAGGAGGAGAGGCGGAGAAGAGAGAAGATAAGGAGGAGAGGAGAGAGAAGGAGGAAAGTAGAGGAGGAGAAAAGAGGGGGAGGATAGAAGAAAGGAGGGGAGGAGATGAGAGGTGGAGTGGAGAGGGAAGGAGGAGTGGAGTGGAGGAGGGAAGGAGGAGTGGAGTGGAGGAGGGAAGGAGGAGTGGAGTGGAGGAGGGAAGGAGGAGTGGATAATAGAAAGGACAGGAAGGAGATGGGGGGTGGAGTGGAGAGGAGAGAAGAGAAGTGGAGAGAGGTGGAGAGGAGAGAAGGAGGAGATGAGAAGTGGAAAGGATATGAGAAGAGGAGAGGGGAGGAGAAGAGAGGAGAGGAGGGGAGGAGAGAAAAGGAGGAGAGGAGCGGAGATGAGGAGAAAGGTGGAGAGGAGAGAAGGAGGAGAGGAGAGGAGGGGAATAGAAGAGAGGAGAGGAGGAGAGAGAAGAGGAGGAGGAGAATAAAGGGGGAGAGAGGAGAAGAGAAGAGGGGACGAGAGGAGGACAGAAGAGGGGACGAGAAGAGGGGATAGGAAGAAAGGGGGGGGTCCTACATTGGCTCTTAGGTGCCCCTGCACATGCCAGTCTTTGAATGTACAGCTGTAACAGACCCTTGAGCTGCATAATGTGTATAAAGCTGTATTCATAAAACCACTAAAGTTGGGGTTTGGACAGTATACCATGTAGAGGTCGACCGATTATGATTTTTCAATGCTGATACTGATACCGATTATTGGAGGACCAAAAAAGCCGATACCGATTAATCGGCCAATTCTTATTTATTTATTTGTAATAATGACAATTACAACAATACTGAATGAACACTTATTTTAACTTAATATAATACATCAATCAAATCAATTTAGCCTCAAGTAAATAATGAAACATGTTCAATTTGGTTTAAATAATGCAAAAACAAAGTGTTGGAGAAGAAAGTAAAAGTGCAATATGTGCCATGTAAGAAAGCTAACGTTTCAGTTCCTTGCTCAGAACATGAGAACATATGAAAGCTGGTGGTTCCTTTTAACATGGGTCTTCAATATTCCCAGGTAAGAAGTTTTAGGTTGTAGTTATTATAGGAATTATAGGAATATTTCCCTCTATACCATTTGTATTTCATTAACCTTTGACTATTGGATGTTCTTATAGGGAAGCAGCGTTACCCATGCAGAGCAAGGGAAACTAGAAGAAGGTACTACTAGAAGGTTCAGAGCGAGTGACGTTTGAAACGCTATTAGCGCGCGCTAACTAGCTAGCCATTTCACTTCGGTTACACCAGCCTCATTATATGCAACACAGGACACGCTAGATAATATCTAGTAATATCATAAACCAAGTGTAGTTAACTAGTGATTATGATTGATTGTTTTTTATAAGATACGTTTAATGCTAGCTGGCAACTTACCTTGGCTTACTGCATTCGCGTAACAGGCAGTCTCCTTGTGGAGTGCAACGAGAGAGAGGCAGGTCGTTATTGCGTTGGACTTGTTAACTGTAAGGTTGCAAGATTGGATCCCCCGAGCTGGCAAGGTGAAAATCTGTCGTTCTGCCCCTGAACAAGGCAGTTAACCCACTGTTCCTAGGCCGTCATTGAAAATAAGAATGTGTTCTTAACTGACTTGCCTAGTTAAATAAAGGTATAAAAAAGAGAATATTAATAAAATTTAAAAATCAGCAAATCGGTGTCCAAAAATACAGATTTCAAATTGTTATGAAAACTTGAAATCGGCCCTAATTAATCAGCCATTCCGATTAATCGGTCGACCTCTAATACCATGTTCACTTCACCGTAAAGTTGCACGCTTCTGTTTAGACGTCTAGAGTAAAAGGCTGGTAATTTAAATCTCTATAGTTTAGTGTTTATTTTGTTTCCAATAACAAACCTCCTCTTTAAGAACACACTCAAAAACAAAGTAAGGAAACCCATAAAAGGTGTGTGCGTATGTGTAATCTTTCCTTTCTGCTTGCTAATCTAAATGGAATACTGTAGCTACTTTGGTGGTAAAGTGAGGCACTGAGACCAAAACATTGAGTCATAGTTTTAAACAAGAGTGTATGTGTGTGTGTGTGTGGGAGGGGAGGGGAGGGGGGGGGCTCTGTCCTAGATAGTTATGTGAACCAGACAGGAAGACCATACTGGATATATCTATGTAATGTAACCTGTCCCTGACCACTCCACATCTATAAACATAACTCTCTCCTTGTGTTGTTTTCTGTCTCTTTTTCTCTATTACACGCACACACACACACACAAATTTAGACACTTGGTCCTCCCTGATCTGAGTCATTCTGGTTAAAAGACAGTGGGGATTTGAAATGTCTACTGGGATGATATCATCCCATCATCGGTCCAATCACCTAATCTATTACATCACCCCAGCTGCATGCTCAGCACTGTGTATGCATGTGTGTGTGTGTGTGTGTTTGTGTTTGTGTGTGACAGTGAGAGAGAGAGAGGGAGAGAGAGAGTGGGTGTGGGTGTGTGTGTAAGTGTGTGTGTGTGACAGTGAGAGAGAGAGAGGGAGAGAGAGAGTGGGTGTGGGTGTGGGTGTGAGTGTGAGTGTGGGTGTGGGTGTGGGTGTGTGTGTGTGTGTGTGCATGTGCTTACCAGTGTTGAAGAGTTATGGCTGGCTGGGGAGTGTGTGTTTGAAATGGTTGCTAATTGAAGAGGTAGTGGTTGAGTATGTGATCAACTAGCGAGCTCTCTATGCACTAGAGACCAACACACGCCCTCCGACCCAACACACACACACACACACACACACATACACACACACATTGTCCAAAATGTTTAAGCAGTGAGTTAGCCACGTCAATTTTTGCACATAGCTCATCATGCTCAGATTATTGCCAAACATTTCAGTCAATAGCCATTGTCATGGAGCCAGACGTTTTCAGCGTTACTGAGTCAGTGTAGCTCATATGTAGATTACATGTACACTGCCGTACAAAGGGGGTCACTTAGAAATGTCCTTGTTTTTGAAAAGAAAAGCACATTTCTTTGTCCATTAAAATAACATCAAATTGGTCAGAAATGCAGTGTTGACATTGTTCCTTGTTGTAAATGACTATTGTAGCTGGAAATAGGCGTACAGAGGCCCATTATCAGCAAACATCACTCCTGTGTTAGCTAATCCAAGTTTATCATTTTAAAAGGCTAATTGATAATTAGAAAACCCTTTTGCAATTATGTTAGCACAGCTGAAAATTGTTGTTCTGATGAAAGAAGCAATAAAACTAGCCTTCTTTAGACTAGTTGAGTGTCTGGAGCATCAACATTTGTGGGTTCAATTACAGGCTCAAAATGGCCAGAAACAAATAACTTTCTTCTGAAACTCGTCAGTCTATTCTTGTTCTGAGAAATAAAGGCTATTCCATGCGAGAAATTGGCAAGAAACTGAAGATCTCATACAACGCTGTGTACTACTCCCTTCACAGAACAGCGCAAACTGGCTCTAACCAGAATAGAAAGAGGAGTGGGAGGCCCCGGTGCACAACTGAGCAAGAGGACAAGTACATTAGAGTGTCTAGTTGGGAAACAGATGCCTCACAAGTCCTCAAATGGCAGCTTCATTAAATAGTACCCACAAAACACCAGTCTCAACGTCAACAATGAAGAGGCGACTCCGGGATGCTGGCCTTCTAGGCAGAGTTCCTCTGTCCAGTGTTCTTTTGCCCATCCTAATCTTTTATTTTTATTGGCCAGTCTGAGATATGGCCTTTTCTTTGCAACTCTGACTAGAAGGCTTCTTTAATCAGCCCACAGTTTTCAGCTGTGCTAACATAATTGCAAAATGGTTTTCTAATGATCAATTAGCCTTTTTAAAATGATAAACTTGGATTAGCTAACACAACGTGCCATTGGAACACAGTGATGGTTGCTGAAAATGGGCCTCTGTACGCCTATGTAGATAGTCCATTAGAAATCAGACGTTTCCAGCTACAATAGTCATTTACAACGTTAACAATGTCTACACTGTATTTCAGATCAATTTGATGTAATTTTAATTGACAAAAAAATGTGCTTTTCTTTCAAAAACAAGGACATTTCTAAGGGAACCCAAACTTTTGAATGGTAGTGTGTATCTTGGTTCCAGCGAACTGCTTGCAGCAGGGTTTCAGTCCAGTATCCCCCAGACAACTAGTGTTTTCTCAACTCAGTAGGTGTTTCAAGGTCTCCCAGCTGGAGAAGAAGGGAGCAGAGGAAGGAAGACCCACAGAAGGCCTAGACAGGGACCAAGGGAGAGAAGGCCCAGGGAGGCAAGACCCAGGGAGGGAAGGCTCAGGGATGGAACACCCAGGGAGGGAACACCCAGAAAGGGAAGGCCCAGGGACGGAAGGCCCAGGGAGGGAAGGCCCCAGCCGAGGCTCCTTGCAGCAAGAGGAGAGGAGAGGGGACCAACCCTGGCCCACTCTCTCCCCCCTATGTTAAACAAGCATGCAGTGCTAAAGGAACTAAATTAATTGTTCCATGGAGAATTAGCATGGTCGTGCTGAAAGTGTTTAACCAGCAAATGGTTTGTTTGCACCCATTAGCTAGCGTACTGGTGGAGGTGGCCTGGCCTGGGCTTACCATAGCAGGGATGTTTTGGCCTGGTCTGGTCTAGCCTGAATGGACTAGCAGGGCCTACCATACCAGGGTTGGCCTGGTTTGGCCATAGCTAGCTGGGCCTACCGTAGGAGGCCAGCTCTATGCTAGGCTGGCAGGGTCTAGCATGGCTGTCGGCTTTCACTCCTGCTGACCTCTCCTCCCTTACACACCGTGTTTCCCTTTGCCTGGCTGGTTCTCCTAAACCTCCAGAGAGATCCATCCAGCACTCGACCAGGGTCTAGGCCTTGTGGTGGGCCAGAGGAACCTCTGGATATATGGCTTCTGTAATTAGCCTGCTAGCCGGTGCTAACCCTACACTTATGAGCAGGCTAATTGCAGAGAGTACAGAGAGAACTGGCTCAGTTTCAGCAGCCATCTGTTTGTCTGGCCGGCAGGCTGGTTAGCTAAGTGGCTGGTTGTCTATCTGTTTGTCTGGCTCTCTGGCTGGCTGACTGGATGGCTTCTCATCTGTCCGTCTGTCTGTCTGAGTCTGTCTTTATGAGTTACACATTCAACACTTTGTTGTCATTACTATAATCAACTTTTCCCCCATTGAATTCCCGCTTGAGCCTTTACGAATAAACATGCTAGAGTGTCCGTCTAGCCATAGAAAAAATTAGAACTAGGCAAATCATTTTATTTGTCACATGCTTCACAAACAACAGGTCTGGACTAACAGTGAAATGCTTACTTACGGGCCCTTCCCGACAATGCGGAGAGAAGAAAATAGCAAAATAGTCAAACAAATAAATAGGGCTAAATAATAACACAAGGAATGAGTACACAATGAGTAACGATAACGTGGCTGTATACACCGGGTATCAGTGCCGAGTTGATGTGCAGGGGTACGACGCAGTCGAGGTGGATATGTATGTTGAACGCTGAGCTCTAGTCGATGAACAGCATTCTCACGTAGGTGTTCCTTTTGTCCAGGTGGGAAAAGGGCAGTGTGGATTAGAGACTAGGTCATCTGGGGACCTTTTGGGGCGGCATGCGAATTGGAGTTGGTCCAGGGTGTCTGGGATGATGGTGTTGATGTGAGCCATGACCAGCCTTTCAAAGCCTTTCATGGCTACAGACGTGAGCGCTACGGGGCCATAGTCATTTAGACAGGTTGCCTTGGCATGACGGGATTTCTTAATAACAAGTTTCCGGATTAGTGTCCCACTCCTTGAAAGCGGCAGCTCTAGCCTTCAGGGAGGTTGCCTGTAATCCATGGCTTCTGGTTGGGATATGTGCATAGGGTCAATGTGGGGAGAACGTCGTCGGTGTACCTATTAATGAAGCCGGAGACTGATCTGGTAAACTCCTCAACGCCATCGGAAGACTCCCGGAACATATTCCAGTCTGTGCTAGCGAAACAGTCCTGTAGCTCAGCATCCGCTTCATCAGACCACTTTCATATTGAGTGCTGTTGCTTCCTGTTTGAGTTTTTGTTTGTGAGCAGGAATAAGCATGATAGAGTTATGGTCAGATTTACCAAATGGAGGGAGAGCTTTGTATGTGTGTGGAGTAAAGTTGATCTAGAGTTTTTTCACCTTTAGTTGCACAGGTGACATGCTTGTAGAAACACTATTGTACCGGCCTGTATCCCGTTTCACTCCTGCCCTGTAATTAAGAAGGGATTGCCTTGGTCTGGCTGGGCTGGGGAGAGCTGGGGGCTGGGAGTGGGGGTGGAATACAGGCATTGCATGGCCAGGCTGCGCTAGGCCTTGGCAGCAAATATACTAAAGCTATGGAGATCTTGGTGTGGGACTGACACTGGGGGTGGGGCACAGGGACTGGGTTACGAGGCATTAGGTCATTTAGTTAAAAAGCACGGCCTGGGCCTGCTGTGTGTAGAGCTAAAGACAGTTTGAGGTTCAAAGAGGAAGCTTTTATTTAACTGTCATGATGAAGTCATCGCTGAGAGGTGAGTGTTTGCTTTTCTCACATTGCCCCACTGAGTCACAGGAAGTGAAATGAGGATGAGTTGTAAGGTGAAACTATTTCCATAAGATCTTCAGAGGGGTTTCACATGATTTTGCTTAGCAAAAGATGCTGTATCTTAATTTGATCATCCTATTGTTGCAGGGATTTTTCTGTACAGAAAGGAAATGCAAGCTTGTATTGTATTCAAGGTTTAAAAAGGCTTCTAAAGTTTGTAATTTCCACTTTAAAATGTCAGACTGGATTTACTCTAATAAATCATTTATTTACTTGAATGTCCATTCATTATAATCCACATAATAATAATGTCCTGTTCAGTGTTGTGATTAGTTACTTGAAAGTAACATATTACATATTTCTAGTTAATGCGTGACATTAAAACATGACTTTGTGCGGAAAGTAACACGCTACATTACTAGTTCTATTACTTTGCGTTACTTTCATGAAAAAAATCGGACTGTTTGAGGGAGCAAGGCGAGCCGCACACACACACATACCAAAGATAGACTACTTACTAACTCACCCAATGATGCGCAGCTCACGCACCAGAGATGACGATGTGCTTGTGCCAAAAACCTCTCTCTCTTGTTAAACAATGCTGTTGGCTCAATATGCCTATTTGGAAGTTGATAGGATATTTTGGAACAGACAGATTAGATTGTTCTATTTTCAACAGGGGAGCTATTTGCTTTCCAACCAGTTTTTTTTCTTCCCGCGATTGTATTTGAAATATTGTGATGGCCTGTTTTGGCTGCATGCTGTTCACTAGGGCTGGGCGGCATTCTGTATTTTACTAGGGTTGGGTGACATAACATTTGATTTGATTTGATTTGACATACCGTATTTGACTATATACTGGTGTAGCAATATTGATGTTACACAGGAAACGGAAACCAGTTGTTACTTACTTCATTAATGTGCTGGCTGACAACATGCCTAGTAAAGTTTGCTTAACTATCTATCTTTGTGTGTCGTGACCACAATACAAAGCATATTGAAACATGGTGGCAGCGGTACACGAAAGAACCTGGATCTCATCGATGTAAATGAAGGATACATCCCAGGCGGCAGTTTGAAAAAGTGCCGCGTTTACAGGCTAGTCATCGTGCCGAACATCTACGTTAGCTGGCTATCGTGAGAGACTCCGTGCTAAAAGCTAGCTGGCCATTGGACACAAGCAGATTCGTGAGTAGCCAACGTTCCATTCTACCAGTAAATCGCCATTGGAAACTGCACTGAAACCTCCGGGAAAAATAGACTTTGATGATTGTAATTTAGCACTGACCTGGAAAAGTTGGAAAGAGGAATTCAATTTGTACACGGCTCTTACAATGAGAGAAAAACCTGAGGACTACAAAGGGAAGCTACTGTATTATCTCATTGGGGGAAAAGGCAGAGAGATTTGTGAGACCCTATGTTTGGGCATTACAAAAGACAATCTCTCTGTTGAGGAAGTAATTGCATTACTGGATGCAGTTTGTGATCCCACGAAACATGAAACAATTGAGAGAGATAATTTTTTCATGCGAAGTCAGGGCCAAGATGAGAGTTTAGACAAATATCTCACTGAATTGAGGACTCTAGTGGCCACCTGCAACGTTGGAGTAATCACAGACTCTCTTATCAGGGACAGGATTGAGTGTGGCACGTGTGACCCACACTTAAGAGAGCTCTTACTCAGAGAGACTGATCTCAGTTTAGAGAAATGCATACAGATTGGAAGAGCTGCAGGACTGCCCAGATGGAGAGCTAAAGTCAGAAATGTACAGGGCCTTTGAGTCAGCATCAGCTGACTCAGAGAGCGGTGAGGATGTTCTGTGCATCACACTAGGGCCAAAGTCAGAGAGCATCAACGTGGTGCAGGAGAAAACCACAGACCCCAATGCAGATCTCTTTGCAACCATGCCGGTCAACAAAAAGTCAGTCAGATTTCAGCTAGATTGTGGTGCTAGTTGTAATGTTGGCCCTGCAAACCTCATACAAGCCAGTCACCTAGAGCCCTGCAGTCGGGTATTGGTGATGTACAACAAGTGTACTCTGACGCCACTAGGCCAGTGCACACTTAAAGCGATCAATCCATGCAATAAGAAAACCTACCGAGTGGAGTTCATCGTAGTCAACAAGAATGTGCACAGGCCCATTCTAGGCAGTAAGGCTATCCAGGCAATGGAGTTGATTACTGTGCAGCATCACAACATCCTGGCCATCGAGAAAAGAACAGGATCCTGGACTAAAGAGCCAATTAAACTGGACTACTCTGATGTATTCCAGGGAGATGGATGCTAACCCGGCAAACTGAAGCTGGAAGTGGATGAGCGAGTGGAGCCTGTCCAGCTGTCAAAGAGAAGAGTGCCAGTAGCACTATATAAACCACTCAAAGAGGAGCTCAGTGGTCTAGAGAAAAGAAGGATGATTAAAGCAGTTGAAAAAGCACAGATTGGATTAGCAGCCTGATTGTAAGTGAAGAAACCGTCTGGAAAACTAAGAGTGTGTATTGATCCGAAACCTCTCAACAAGGCGCTCGAGGGGAGCCATTACCCACTTCTCACTATTGAAGACGTGCTGCCAGATCTGAACAGGGCACGCATGTTCTCTGTTTGTCATGTAAAAAAAAACGGATTTTGGCATGTGGAACTGGAGGAGGAATCCAGCTATCTCACCACGTTCTCTGCTCACATGTGATGCTACAGGTGGCTGCGCCTGCCAATGGGAATCAGTCCAGCCACAGAGATCTTTCAGACGAAGTTCAACCAGGCAATGGAAGGTCTTCCAGAAGTCAAAATCACTGCAGATGACATCCTGATTGTGGGACAAGGAGACAACGATGAAGAGGCGACTCTGGACCATGACAAAAACCTGAAAATGCTCCTGGACAGCTGCAGGAAGCTCAATATCAAGCTGAATCCGGAAAAGCTGCAGCTCAGGCTGAAGGAAGTGCCCTACATTGGCCACCTGCTAACATCGGAGGAGTTGAAAGTGGACCCAGGAAAAGTGACAGCCATCAAACAGATGCCTAGGCCTACAGATGTGCAGGGGATGCAGCGCTTCCTGGGCATGGTAAATGACCTAGCCAAGTTCTGCAGCCATGCCACGGAGCTCTGCGAGCCACTGCGACAGCTAACACTCAAGGACTCACTGTGGGAGTGGTCAGAGAGACATGAGCAAGCTTTCAATAAAATCAGGGATACCATTGCACAGACCCCTGTGCTGAAATAGTACAACCCAACAGAGCAGCTACAAGCAATAGCATACGCCTGCAGAGCCCTGACAGACTGAAAAAAGGGTATGCACAGATAGAGAAGGAGCTGCTTGCAGAGCCCTGACAGAGACTGAAAAAGGGTATGCACAGATAGTGAAGGAGCTGCTTGCAGAGCCCTGACAGAGACTGAAAAAAGGTATGCACAGATAGAGAAGGAGCTGCTTGCAGAGCCCTGACAGAGACTGAAAAAGGGTATGCACAGATAGAGAAGGAGCTGCTTGCAGTGGTGTTTGGCATGAAGAGGTTCCACCAGTTCACACATGGACGAACTGTGGAAGTGGAGTCAGATCACTCTAGAGAGCATCATGACAAAGCCTCTCCACAGCGCACCAAAAAGACTACAACACATGCTCATGAGGCTCCAAAACTACAAGGTCAGTCTCCGATACATTCCGGGAAAACATGTGGTGCTGGCCGAGACCCTGAGCAGGGCGTACCTCACAGAACAAGCCAACAGAGGCCCTGTGGAGGTCGAAGTGGAATCAATTAATATGATACACTACCTCCCTGTGTCAAGCGAGAGACGAAAGCACATCCAGAGAGCCACTGAGCTGGACCGGGAGCTCCAGACACTGAAAAATGTTGATCCTGCAGGAGTGACCTGAAGTGAATAGACATGTACCCTTGGAAGTAGCCATGTATTTTCACAACAGAGATGAGCTGAGTGTGCAAAATTGAGTTATCTTCAGAGGTGAGCGAGTCATTGTGCCTACTGCCCTCAGGTCAGAGATAATGCAGGGAATCCATTCGTCACACATAGGAACAGAGGGATGTCTGAGAATAGCTCACGAGTGTGTCTACTGGCCAGGCATGAATGCACAGCTGAGAACATACATGGCACAATGTAGCACCTGCACTGCATGGGGGTATGAAGCAGCGGTAAGAAACGTTGAGGCCACACGAAGCACCAAAGTGTCCCTGGGTAAAAATAGGGACCGACCTGTTCCAGTTCAACGACAGAGACGACATGGTGACAGTTGATTATCTCTCCAACTTCTGGGAAGTGGACCATTTGGAGAACACGCAGTCAAAAACGGTCATTCGAAAACTGAAGACACACTTTGCACGCTATGGGATACCTGACATCCTTTACTCAGACAATTGTCCCCAGTACTCGTCAGACGAGTTACAAAGTTTCAGCAAGGCTTGGGACTTTACACACAAAACATTGTCTCCAGGATACCATCAAAGTAATGGGAAAGTGGAATCGGCAGTGAAAACAGCCAAAAGACTGATGGCAAAAGCAAAGAGAGCAGGTGCTGACCCATACCTGACCATGCTGGATCACAGAAATACCCTGTCACAAGGAAAAGACAGCAGCCCTGTAATGGTGCTCATGGGAAGACGTACAAAGACTACTTATAATGAGTGAAAATCTTCTGAGACCGGGGATGGCAAACTGTCAGCTGGAGAAGTTCAAAGACAGACAACAGAAACCGGCAAAGTACTACGATACCTCTGCTAAGGATCTCACAGAGCTGCAACGAGATGACAGGGTGAGAGTTCAGCCACTCACAGGACAGAAACAGTGGTAGCAGAGGGCCACAGTAGTCAGACCTGTGGAGCAAAGGTCCTACGAGGTGAAGACAGAACAGGGACAAGTCTTCAGGACGAACAGGTGACACCCGAGGAAGAGTAGAGAAATAGAGGAGGATTTCCCCACTGTTGAGGAGCCTGGCACAGAGCCAGTAAACGGAGCACCAGCTGACGCCCGGCAGGGTGCTGAACACAACCTAGAGATGAACGCTGCACCTCAACAAGAAGATCCAAACATCTCAGGTCAAGCACCTCCTGATGTAATCAACACTCCCCACGCAAGGTCTGGTAGGGCCATCCGAAGACCTGTACATCTGAAAGAATTTGTGTGAAGGTAAAAAATGATAATAATTAATAGACAGTCAGAGACAGTAAACAAACATTCAGTTCACATTCCAGTTTATTGCAGACATGGACTTACAATCCAAAGTTAGGTGGAGTCTCCCCTTGTTGTAAAAAAAGAAAGAGAAGAGAACATGTAGCAATATTGATGTTACTCATATTGATGTTACACAGGAAACGGAAACCAGTTGTTACTTACTACATTCATGTGCTGGCTGACAACATGCCTAGTAAAGTTTGCTTAACTATCTATCTTTGTGTGTCGTGACCACAATACAAAGCATATTGAAACAACCGGTATTTATGCACGGACCGGTTTGGGTTTTTACTTTACCTTCTACAATGGCATTTTAATGGTTGGTTTGTTAAATGTAATGCGCCGTGTTTAACGTCCATTTTTTATAGTTTACACCGCTACTTGAGCCATCCTTCTCCGCTCTCTCTCTCTCCATGCGGCTTTCCACACAGACCTAACCCCGCCCCCGTCACTCAAGGAGTGCGTTTGTTGTTGCTTGACAACGAGACACTTGTGTTCAGTCTGCATGGTCAATGCAGCACATGCAACAATGTTGGTGACAACGATGCGGTTTCTACTTTGATCTTAATGTAAATCCACCGGCGTTCTATAATTACAATATTTGTTTGTGTTTCTTACATCTGCAAACAGCTAGTTTTGTATTTTCTTTGCAAGTTAAGGTAAATCGTGTTAGCCACTAATGCTAATCGCTAGTTAGCTGACTAGCATGTTGTTTGTGCAACAGTATTTTCTAAATCAAAGAGCAATAGGCAAAGCATGAATATGTTGGCTATATGAATGAAGATGTAATATAGCCAAAGATTATAGGGTCCACTCGAAAACACTGATCATCACCTTGGTTCCTACCCTGTCACAATAACTAATTCGCTAAATTATAGGCCTACTCCTGGTGTAGTATTCTGAATTATTACATTTCTTTCTGAACAGACAGCAGTAATTCTATAAATTTGGCAAATGTATTTCAATTTATCAGTGGTGCTGCAGTACCCTTCCCACAGCTATGATTCTATAGAGAGATGGTAGTTGCAGGCGCATGTCTATCAGAACAGAGAGAGGGAGAGAGATAATAGAAAGTTAATCTCATTCTAGTTCTGCGACTATGCATGCTTCTCTCTCTCACCGCAGCAATGGGCCACACATTGGTCTCTATGCTACAATGTTGTGCAAACCATACACCCGGGCCGACCAACCCAAATCAATTCTAGCAATATCAGGAACGGGCTGAAAATCTACATTTTCACACTATGTTTTTTTTAGGGGGCATTAGAATTACAGAGTAGTCAACTTGACTGAACTCTGGTCGCTTTTATTCAAATTTTCACCTCTCGGTGAAAAAAATTGTTCTTGCCACAAGCGGTACCGAATCCTGGCAAATAGGTTCAAGAACGAAGCCGAGAGGTGATGATCCAGCAGGATCCAGCTCAAATTACCCACAGTTGTAACTTTTGTAAGTCGTTACCCCCCCCCCCCCCCCCCCCCAACAATCTCTCACAGGCTCACGTCAGAATTAGAAGTTCATTCATGTTTGTCAAACGTAAAATGTAGAAGTTGTTCCAAACGTCACATTTCAAAGTGTTTAAGGTTAAGTTTAGGCATTAACTCTGAATGGTTACGGTTTGGGATAGGCTTAAAACAAAAATATTAAAAACAACTTTCTATCGCTGGATTTGAACATGCAACCTTTGGAAACAGAAGCAGATGCTTACACACCCATCCACCATCCCTGGCCACAAAACCCTAGTAAAACCTGCTTGAAAGTAACAGCACTCACTGTTGCCCCAAGTGTCTGGTTTCCACATCATCTCCCATTGTCCTCAGACATGGATGGACGTCGAATACTGACTTGTACCACGGGTGATCTGGCTGTACCCCCAACACTAGTCCTGCAGTATTATTAAGAAGCTCCATCTTTAGCTATCTGCTCATCCATTCCTGTGGCCTGACGCTTGACATCTCTTTGTGTGAGAGACGTGGTGCTATGTGTTGTGTCTGCTTAATACTGTTTAATATGCATTTGTAATGTTGTGTATTGAGCTGACCAGGGTAGTGTGTGTGTGTGTGTGTGTGTGTGTGTGTGTGTGTTTGTGTTAATCACTGTGTGTTGTTTGGCAGGTCCGGGTCAGTCGGTCGGCTACCAGTCTGCGAGTTCTGTCCGTCTGTCGGTCAGCGGTCAAGATGGCGGACGTCTTGGAGAGTGGCGGGGCGGGAGCAGGCTCTGTAGGAGGAGCCGGCAGCGTGGATTGGCAGAAGCATTGCGTTGCCTTGGAGATGCAGCTGCTCAGGTTCCGTCTGCAGGCGGGGAAGATCCGAGAGCTGCTGGCTGAGAAGGTGAGAGAGGGGGGCATCATGGGTAATGTAGTGTATCCACCATCACGTGCCGTTGCTACTGTGTACTGTCTAAGGCAGTGTTTCTTTATCCTGGCCAAAATAGGTGCCCATTTTGTTTTTGCCCTAGCACTAGACCTGATTCTACTAATCAACACATCATCAAACCTTTGATTAGTAGAATCAGCTGTGTAGTGCTAGGGCAAAAACAAACGGTGCACTTAGCTGTATTTGAGTCCACAAGACCAGGATAAAGAAACGCTGGTCTGATGGAAAAGAACAAACAGTTGTACCCAAATCTACATGATTTTGTCATCACATAACATAAAGTACCGGATTATGTTTCCCACCCACGGGGCAGCCTTGCCAGTGTGTGTTTTAACCTGACATTGATTTGTTGTGCATGAATGAACTGTACTATGTCCAAAATGCACTGTTTGTTTACCATTATACAGCCAACAGACACAGACCGTGTGGGATCTGGTTATGCTATGATGATGATCATTTGTGTTGATTTAGTAGAACCAGCTGGTTCATGAACATTTTCTTTGAGTATTCCTCCTTGGCCAGCTGCCACACTGACACAAAAGACTACCTGTGAATGAACACCTACAACCTCCCTCCTCCTATCCCTTTTGTCGTCCTCTAGACTCTGTCATGCTGCATTGACCTCTGTGTTGCAACAAATGGTTAACTGTCTGTTCCTTGTCTGTTCCAAACAGCCCTGCATGAAAGCAAGTAAACTTGTGTGAATGAGTGCCTGAGGGAAAATACAGGTGTGTGTGTGTGTGTGTGTGGTTTGTGCTGTGTGTGTGTGTGTGTGTGTGTGTGTGTGTGTGTGTGTGTGTGTGTGTGTGTGTGTGTGTGTGTGTGTGTGTGTGTGTGTGTGTGTGTGTGTGTGTGGGTATCAGGGAGGCTGCTGAGGGGAGGACGGCTCATAAGAACGGCTTGAACGGAACAAATGAAATGGCATTAAACGCATGGAAACCATGTATTTGATACCATTCCACTGACTCCGCTCCAGCCATTACCACGAGCCCGTCCTCCCCAATGAAGGTGCCACCAACCTCCTGCGTAAGTGTTCTGAGAAAGTTCCTTATAAAAATCCTTCCAGGAACAGTATAGCAACATTTACGAGGGATAGTTCTTCACATTTTTAATTGTAACATGAAACAAACATTTTCCTTGCTTGTTTCAAAATATTTGAATAATGTTCAGAGTATATAAAAAAAGGGATAACCTAGTCATTTTGCTCTGGGACTGCTTCTTGCTAGCTGTAAGGGAGTATAAAACCAAGTATATTTGCATTGTTTTGGTAAGGAGGACTGTCATTTTAAGTTTCACCCCTTATCCTCCTGCTGTAGGTCAGTCAGCCGGATGTTTACAGGGCAACTTTAGGATTAATGATAAGATCATAAAGTCTCTCTGTTGCCCAGTGGCCTCTGTAGGGTTTTCATTTCTGTCTATTGTCAACCTATCAGCCCTCTACCTTCACTCTCTCTTCTCTCTCTTCACTCTCTCTGTCTGTCTGTCTGTCGGTGTCGCGTGTATGTGGCAGGGGCGTGAGGCAATCATTCCAAACAGCAATAACATGGCCGATTAGCACTCAACACCCTCCCCCTCCCCAGAGAGAACACACTCAGCAACAACACAGACCTCCACCCACCAGCCTTGTGTGTGTGCGTGTGTGTGTGTGTGTGTGTGTGTGTGTGTGTGTGTGTGTGTGTGTGTGTGTGTGTGTGCGTGTGTGTGTGCGTGCGTGCGTGCGTGCGTGCGTGCGTGCGTGCGTGCGTGCGTGCGTGTGTGTGTGTGTGTGTGTGTGTGTGCGTAAAAGATGCCTTGTTTGCTCTTTATAGAAGAGCTGTTTTCTATTAGTGATGGGTTGACTACAGTAAGTAAACACTAGGCATGTGGACTTAGGAAGAAATTCATGTAACTATGAATGTCTTCCTAATGGCCCTAAGAAGTGGAGACGTGCTCTATCATGTGATGCAGGTCAATGGTCACCCCAGAGAGGAAGTCTATAGAAGGCAAAAGGCTACTGGCTCTGAGTGCACTGCACATATAAACATGATTTGTTGGGTTAGTTTGTTGATTTTATAGTGCTGGAACCAAACGTGTGGAGCCTAAAAACATAGGATGAGGATAGTGCAAGGGAGACTAGAAGCTGTGTTCTCCAACCAAATTAGGTCTCACTGGACTCACTGGGAAGAAACCTGAAATAAGCTTTTGGACTGGAAGATTAGAGAGAAAGGACTCTTTCTCTGTCTCTCCCACCCATCTTCCCTTTGTCTATCTCTCCTCATGTAACATGTTGACCTCTGGATGTCCACTTAATGATTGAGCCAACTTTTCACTAAACCATCAACAGTAACAATGGCTCTCACTAACCATTAACAGCCATATCACTGGGTTAATGATTATACTGTAGTCAGTTGCAGCTGAAACACTGAGGTAGATGGATGTTGGAGTTTGGTGAAGAACAGCCTGCGCTCTCTCTCTCTCTCTCTCTCTCTCTCTCTCTCTCTCTCTCTCTCTCTCTCTCTCTCTGGTATTAAGACAATATAGTATAAGTTGCAGGTATGGCTAACCTACAGACCAGCAGCAGCTTTCTGAGGGTCTGCAAAAAAGGTGTAGAATGCAGGCATACGTTCATGGGAGTATTCTTAGATGTGTGTTACTGCTAGCTGCATTTCCAGGTCCCTCTTTCAAATACTCGTTTCGACGTCTCACTATGGGATTCCCTGATAGGCGGATCACTGCAGGAGGAACCAATCACACAACTCCTGTCAGGGAGACAGACCGGGTTGAGTGGCAAAAGCGGCGAGTCCTTCCCTGCCAGTCGCCCCACCGCTGGTTATTCTCGCTCTCTTTCTCAATAGCCTGTGATTGGGGCTCGTAATTCGGGGCATTCCTGCATGTGGCAATACCACCACCTACTGTACTGGAGCGCCCGTGGCCCCGCCCCCGCCCCTGCCTGTGTACTGGAGGCCTAGCTTAAAAATGGACCACTATAAGTATGAAGAGGGGTTCCTGCAGGTGCAGGAATTCCTACAGAATGGTGCATGAATGTTTTACTTTTTAGTTTTGGTCCACCAGCTTTTCTACCTAGCCAGACTGTAAAAATGCTAGCTCTCCTCTCTCATTTAGTTCAACCCACTTTCCCTCGTGACGCGTTGAGTAGACAGCTGTAAAAAAAAATATATATATATTTTTTTGTACTTGAAAAGAAATGTCACAGCCATTTAGACGTTACAATGATTCCCTACACTAATCAGTGCTTGTTTTCTCACATAAACTGAAATTGAGCAAACAGTATAGAATTTTTGCAACCAGAAAAGGACCAAGCGATTTCCACTAGATAACACAACCACAAAGTCAGAACAGCTTTCCCATTTTGACAGATGCTGCTCCGGCGGGAGAAATCAATAGGAAAATATCCCAATACTGTGAAACACTATCATTTCACTATTACTGCAGACACTTCATATATATATATATATTTTGAAAAATTTCTGAAATTCCAAAGCAAAAATCCTATGTGTTGTACCTTTAAACATACAAAAAAGGCTAGTGAATTTGCCAGCTTGTCCCAATGACTTAGCATGAGTTTAGGTTAGCATGCTAATCGATTAGCATGCACCCCAGCCTGGATATTTTTGTCAGTTAAACATGACGAACTGAATACATTATGTACAGTATATTAACGCATTATTATCAAATATTGTAATGAGGAAACATTTGAGAAGTGAATGGCCAACATATTCACAACAGTAGTTGATTTTCTCTCAACTCAGCTCAAAAACATCTGCCATGTTTTCTAAAATATTTTAGAATGGCAGACTCATCACATGACCAATATCTGTTCTCTGATTGGAAGATTCCAAATAATTGCCCACTAGGTGGCACTGCTGATCAAAATTGCTCAGTTTTATGGAAAAATGTTGCAGCAACCATTTCCGCAAGGCCAGCTAAACCACCAAACTAGCTTTTCTACCTAGCCAGACTGTAAAAATGCTAGCTCTCCTCTCTCATTTAGTTCAACCCACTTTCCCTCGTGACGCGTTGAGTAGACTGACTGACCTAGCTTCACAGCTCGACTGTCAAGAGCGATGCTTTGTTCATTGAGAGACAAAGAAAGCACATGCTTTCTCCAGCTGGCATTGTGCTAATTAGCTAGGTTTTTAGCTTTTTTTTTAGCTTTTACCTTTCTCCTCTTTCTCTACGTTCACTTGTTTGTGTTAACTAGACCGACCGGTTTAGCCTCACTGCATTAAGTTCATGAGAGAATATCAGCCCAAAGTCGAACAACACAACCATTTAGGGATGCAGGATGGGTAACAGTGGTTTTGACCGCGGACCAACCCAATCGTTCAAAATGTAACAAGTAGTTTTGGGTGTCAGAAAAAATGTAAAAAGTGCATTCTTTTCTTTAGGAATGTAGTGGAGTAAAAGTAAAAGTTGTTAAGAATATAAATAGTCATGTAAAGTGCAGATTACCTAAAAAACTACTTGAGAAGTACTTTAAATTATTTTGCTTTACACAACTGGAGGAAGCTCATGTTCCGTATGCTTACGCTTAACATGCTGTCTCACTCTGTTCGTCCAGGCAGCTGGTTCACTTCAGTCGACATACAGGACGCTTATTTTCACATTAGCATTCTACCAGCACACAGGACGCTTCTCAGGTTTTCCTTTCAGGGCACAGCCTATAAATATCTCGCTGTCTCCTTCGGGCTAGCACACGCTCCACGGACGTTCAGCAAGTGTGTTGGACAGCTCTAGCACCCCCGAGTATCAGGGGACGAAGAGTCTTCGCCTACATCAATGATTATTTGCTTTGCTCCCCGACACAGGAGCCAACCGTGTGAGACACGGTTTCCCTTAAAACCCACCTCTTCGAGTTCTGGTTCAAGATCAACCAGAAAAAAATAGCTGTTTGGTGCCCACACAGAGAGTAGAATACCTAGGTGTCACGTTGGATTCTCTCCTCTGTTCCACAGTGGTGCACTCGGTCACGTTCAGTACGCATCTCAAAGTGCTGGAGTTGATGGCGCCCTCATCTCCGTAGTACCACTAAGACTACTGAGGATGAGAGACCTCCAGCGTTGGGTATCTGCCCAACATCTGTGCACACCACGTCACCTCAATCGAAAGTTAAGGGTGACCACAGAATGTCTCTCGGCTGTCCGACATTGGAGAAGCCCCTCGATCTTTGATTCAGGCACTCCCCTACGGTTAGTATCAATGAGGAAAGGGGTTATAACAGGCACACTCACGGTGTGGGGGGGGCACAGTTTTACGAAGGAAGACCAGTAAACGGATTGGGGTCCCCACAGTTACGCCATGCTATTATAAACTGCCTCATACTGCTGACATTGTTCCTTTCATTGAAACACTTTCAGCCTTTCCTTCAGAATTGTCACATCCTAGGGCCTCCTGAGTGGTGCAGTGGTCTAAGGCACTGCATCGCAGTGCTAGCTGTGCCACTAGAGATCCTGGTTGGAGTTCAGGTTCTGTCTCAGCCGGGTGCGACCGAGAGACCCATGGGGGCGGCGCACAATTGGCCCAGCATCGTCTGGGTTAGGGGAGGGTTTGGCCGGCAGGGATGTCCTTGTCCCATTGCGCTCTAGCGACTCCTGTGGCGGGCTGGGCGCGGCGCACGCTGACACGGCTGCCAGGTGCACGGTGTTTCCTCCGACACATTGGTGAATAAAATAAAAAAGACAAAATAATAAGGAAAAATATAAAAGAAAAAGAAAGATCCAATACGACTGTGGTGGCATGCATCAACTGCCCGGGTGGCACTCGCTCTCTGCGTCTACACAGACAAGCTGTCAATATTATTCTGTGAAGCAGAGCACACCTGCTCTCACTACGCTCGACTTGTCTCAGGCGTGCTGAATGTGGGAGCGTATTTACATATCTCTCCCTTATTAAAACTGCTTTGCTGATTGCAGACCTGCAAAGCGAGTGAGTGAGCTGCACGCACTGTCCGTCCCCAATTCGTGCCTACAGTTTTCCCGGGGTTATCCAAGGGTTACTTAATTGGATTTTGGTTTCCACCCGCCACTCTTCTCTTCTACGGAAGAGAAAATCGTCTCTACAGTTTGTGTCCACAACATGCTTTGCACACTTACTTGGATAGAACAAGAGCATTACGTAAGAGCGACCAACTCTTCGTTTTTTGGGCACCTTCCTACAAGGGTCGGCCCTTCTCTCGTCAACGGCTATTCCATTGGACCGTGGAGGCTATTATAATTGTCTTATAATACCAATTGTTTATGGACCCCGGACAGCCTGAGGGCTCATTCCACTAGAGGAATGGCTACCTCTTGGGCACTGTTCAAATGCATCTCTTTGCGAGAGATTTGCGATACAGCATGTTGGGCCACCTCTCACACATTTATGAGGTTTTACCAACTGGATGTCACTGCACCTTTGTTGGTGCATCCTGTCCTCAGTGACAAAGCCTCTGAGGCAGTGGTGGAGTGGTGCCTAGAGAAGTGGGTACACTTCAATTTAGCTATAAAAAAAAGGAAAAGCATCCTGTGTGAAAGTTTTTATGAGAAACAGTTATAAATCCTATATTGGTCTTTCAGAGTCAGGCCAACAACCCAAGCTGTACTGTGCAAGTAGGTTAATAGTAGGCCTACTATTGAAACAGATACAGTAAATGAGACTCAACTGAGTCAGGAGAAATTGACAGATTTCTTATTTTTCACATTTCTTTCAGGTTTTTGCTCTCAAAGTCACACTTCCATAGAAAAACAACAAATTGGGCGGTCTAAGTCAATAGCAATGCTTAAACCACATCAAGAGACAATTTTTGAGGTCTGGGAAATAAATGTAGATTTTTTTTCCCGTGTGTAATTACTCTTCAATTCAAGTGCACAGGCACTGCTGTTTGCTTAGGGGTGTTTCTGTAGCACATGAGATGTCGTTTCCAAAACAAATGGCCACTGGATTGATGCAAATCATCATGATATAATTTTGGCAGGTAGGCATAGGCGACTTTGTAGCTAGTTAACATTTAATTGAGAAGGTTTTTGGGAAAGCCTTTCCCTCTGTCATAAGCGCCGCTATATTTTTTCCTGTTACTTAATTGTTTGAAACCTGGACGTTTTACATCCTATAATGAGGCATGTCTTACGTTGCTTCAAAGTAGCCTATAGCCAAAATCCCACCATAGAAACCTGGATGCAATTATTTTACAGACTTCCTCATATGCATTCTCCTGTACTTATTGGTTTTCTTTCAACTTTCTTTCATTGTCTAGCAGCCAAAGGCATTATCCTAGTCATATTATCAACCCGTGATAGTTGTTGCATCTTTAGATCTCCCCTCTTTCTAAATTTAGAACAGATCTTTCCATCTTTGTTCATGAAACCGCTCGCGTGTGCGGAGCGCATTTAAGAACGGTGTTTTCCCACAAATGTTATTTTGGAACATTTGGGTGTAGGCCTACCGCCGCGTGCACATCCCCGGGCCTAAAATGTGAATAAATAATAGGTCAGCATTGTAAGCGAAACGTTCTGATCTGTTCCATCAGCCTTATTAATTGATACGGCGTAGACCTCCCCTACACTACTTCAACACACATTGTGGGGACTAAGAAGTGAGTATACGCAATGCCCACTGAAAGATTAAGTGGGTACCCCGTGTATACCTGCGTATACCCTAAACGACACCACTGCTCTGAGAGGTGATATTGTTGGGACTACCCTGGCTTCGGGAGACCACGTCTGTGATGCGAGAGTCGGCCATAACCCATTGTGAGACATCGAAACATGTATTTGAAAGAGAACTCAAGGTTACTTTTGTAACCCCCTGTACTCTGAGGATGAGTGAGATGTCCCAGCGCATTTCTCTGCTCGCAAGAGGGCAAAGAAGAGAGACATGCTCGAGAATAACCAGAGGGTCTCCGACAGACGTTGTGTTATTGGTTCTTCTTGTAGTGATCCTCCTATCAGCAAATCCCATTGTGGGGCATCTCACATCTCATCTTCTCAGAGAACCGAGGTTACAAAGGTGACCTAGTTTCTCCATTTGTTTACTCATGTCCAGATTCTTAAGATAGTTGCAGCATGTTAACTGCGCTGTTGTCTATGACGAAGCTATCAGCTGTTGGTGGATGAGATGACCCGCTGTGTCTCGTCCAGTCTGTTATCCTGTCTGTCACTCTCTCTGTCCACCTCCCTCCCTGGATACTATCAGCCCCTCTGGATTCCTCAGTATTAAAAGAGGAGAGGAGTACAATACCATCACCCGACCCACCTTCCAACCTTACAGCATTTACAACTCAGCTCAACTTTCGAAACACAAGAAAAAATCTAGGCTATTTTATCTTCCACACAAAGAAATACTAAGCATTTAAATAAACATTTAATAAATAGATTCATCTTAGATTCTATGCTCTTACATGTAACTTGGTTGAGGTACTTGGTGAAATATGAGATTGTATTAAATGTATCAGAAATATGATTCTGAAGTCAGTCAGAGTGAACAACAGTTGCTGGATACTTGAGATACTGTACTGTAGTTGTCTGGTCAGTGGCTGGGGGCACTCACCTGTTGATCACCTGTTGTTAGCCCTGCAGACACATGTGCGCACGCACGCACACACACACACACACACACACACTTAGAGACACACACAAGCACACACACAAGCACACACACACACACATACAAAACACAGTACTGTCAGCCTTCAATCCCATAACTCAAGTTGATTCCTTTTCCCAGCTCCTTCAACTTCTAACCTGCTCTGACCTCCTTTGTTTTCTAAAGGTTACTACAAGCTCCACTCCGTTGATCCACATGCGTTCGCGTGGGTAAAGTGGGATTTCGTGAGCAGCATACACATTCACAAAGGGGCGACAGCAAAGGTTTTTCTTCTTGTCATAATATTTTGTGAAAGAGTCACTTCACTAGCTAGTAGTAGCTAGCTGGCAGCCTGGCTAGCTGGCTTTAGACTGGCTAAAAACATAGCACGCTAGTTAGCCTTTTTAGCTCCCCACATCTCCATGTGAAATAATATGATTTATAATTAAAACAATATGCCTTGGCAAATATTTGTATCCTTGCCGGTGTAACCTAAAACATTATCCCATGCTGCTTATGTATTTATTCCCATATCAGCTAAAAATACAACATCATCGTGTTTTGGTCACGGAGAAAAAAAGCACATGGCTAGCTAGTTGGCTCCAGTAGCTTCTTCTTAGTTAATACTTGGATTATTTTTGGTTGGTTTAGTGTTTGAACTGTCGCTGGGATTATATTTGGCTATTCTGATGATCAGATATACTGGAGATCAGATCAAGGAACCAAACGACAACACTGCCCCCAGAGATGACTCCATTTTCAAAAGTATGTTGAATGCCGGAGCGTATATAAACTCGGCAAAAAAAGAAACGTCCATTTTTCAGGACCTTTGTCTTTCAAAGGTCATTTGTAAAAACCAAATAACTTCACAGATCTTCATTGTAAAGGGTTTAAACACTGTTTCCCATGCTTGTTCAATGAACCATAAACAATTAATGAACATGCACCTGTGGAACGGTCGTTAAGACACTAATAGCTTACAGACGGTAGGCAATTAAGGTCACAGTTATGAAAACTTAGGACACTAAAGAGGCCTTTCTACTGACTCTGAAAAACCCCAAAAGAAAGATGCACAGGGTCCCTGCTCATCTTTGCGAACATGCCTTAGGCATGCTGCAAGGAGGCATGAGGACTGCAGATGTGGCCAGGGCAATAAATTGCCATGTCCGTACTGTGAGACGCCTAAGACAGCGCTACAGGGAGACAAGACGAACAGCTGATCGTCCTCGCAGTGGCAGACCACGTATAACAACACTTGCACAGGATCGGTACATCCGAACATCACACATACGAGACAGGTACAGGATGGCAACAACAACTGCCCGAGTTACACCAGGAATGCACAATCCCTCCATCAGTGATCAGGCTGTCCTCAATAGGCTGAGAGAGGCTGGACTGAGGGCTTGTAGGCCTGTTGGAAGGCAGGTCCTCACCAGACACCACCGGCAACAACGTCACCTATGGGCACAAACCCACCATTGCTGGACCAGACAGGACTGGCAAAAAGTGCTCTTCACTGACGAGTTGCGGTTTTGTCTCATCAGGGGTGATGGTCGGATTCACGTTTATCGTCGAAGGAATGAGCGTTACACCGAGGCCTGTACTCTGGAGCGGGATCGATTTGGAGGTGGAGGGTCCGTCATGGTCTGGGGCGGTGTGTCACAGCATCATTGAACTGAGCTTGTTGTCATTGCAGGCAATCTCAACGCTGTGCGTTACAGGGAAGACATCCTCCTCCCTCATGTGGTACCCTTCCTGCAGGCTCATCCTGACATGACTCTCCAGCACGACAATGCCACCAGTCAGACTGCTCGTTCTGTGCGTGATTTCCTGCAAGACAGTAATGTCAGTCTTCTGCCATGGCCAAACGAAGAGCCCGGATCTCAATCCCATTGAGCACGACTGGGACCTGTTGGATCGGAGGGTGAGGGCTAGGGCCATTCCCTCCAGAAATGTCTGGGAACTTGCAGGTGCCTTAGTGGAAGAGTGGGGTAACATCTCACAGCAAGAACGGGCAAATCTGGTGCAGTCCATGAGGAGGAGATACACTGTAGTACTTAATGCAGCTGGTGGTCACACTAGATACTGACTGTTACTTTTGATTTTGACCCCCCCTTTGTTCAGGGACATATTATTCAATTTCTGTTAGTCACATGTCTGTGGAACTTGTCCAGTTTATGTCTGTGGTTGAATCTTGTTATGTTCATACAAATATTTACACATGTTAAGTTTGCTGAAAAAACTCTGAATCTTGCGTCTCCATAGAGCTTGTAGTAAGCTTTACTTGGATGTGTCAGATACTTTAATGTTCATTCCATTTGATAAGTACCTCCTATGTCCCCTCGTTGTCATCTTTGCCTGCTTAAAATCTTCCTGAGAGACTTGCTAACCATATGCTTTTTACTACTGGTTAATGTGTGGTGAAGACTTTGTTTACTTCTCTGACTCCTTTCTCACTCGGCCAGTAATGCCTTTCTTTGGACTCTTTCTCAAGGTTTTTGACCTTGAGGTGAAGAGTCACTTCACCACTAACCACTAACACCCTACGCCCACTCCTTCCCTCTGTTCCCCCCCTTCTCCCCTAGATTTAGTCAGTGTTAATCCAGCCGTGAGTGACTAAATCTGTTTCCTAAATGGCATCACATTCCCTATATAGTGCACTAGTTTTGACCAGAGCCCTGTAAGCCCTGGTCAAAAACAGTGCACATACATACAGTTGAAGTCTGAAGTTTACATACACCTTAGCCATATACATTTTAACTCCGTTTTTCACAATTCCTGACATTTAATCCTAGTAAAAATTCCCTGTCTTAGGTCAGTTAGGATCACCACCTTATTTTAAGAATGTGAAATGTCAGATTAATAGTAGAGAGAATTATTTATTTCAGCTTTAAATTCTTTCATCACATTCCGAGTGGGTCAGAAGTTTACATGCAGTCAATTAGTATTTGGGAGCATTGCGTTTAAATTGTTTAACTTGGGTAAAACATTTCGGGTAGCCTTCCACAAGCTTCCCACAATAAGTTGGGTGAATTTTGGCCCATTCCTCCTCGCAGAGCTGGTGTAACTGAGTCAGGTTTGTAGGCCTCCTTGCTCGCACACACTTTTTCAGTTCTGCCCACAAATTTTCTTTAGGATTGAGGTCAGGGCTTTGTGATGGCCACTCCAATACCTTGACTTTGTTGTCCTTAAGTCATTTTGCCACAACTTTGGAAGTATGCTTGGGGTCATTGTCCATTTGGAATACCCATTTGCGACCAAGCTTTAACTTCCTGACTGATGTCTTGAGATGTTGCTTCAATATATCCACATCATTTTCCTACACCATCTATTTTGTGAAGTTCACCAGTCCTTCCTGCAGAAAAGCACCCCCACAACATGATGCTGTTTCATGGTTGGGATGGTGTTCTTCGGCTTGCAAGCTTCCCCCTTTTTCCTCCAAACACAACAATGGTCATTATGGCCAAACAGTTCTATTTTTGTTTCATCAGACATTTCTCCAAAAAGTACAATCTTTGTCCCCATGTGCAGTTGCAAACCGTAGTCTGACTTTTTTTATGGCGGTTTTGGAGCAGTGGCTTCTTCCTTGCTGAGCGGCCTTTCAGGTTATGTTGATATAGGATTGGTTTTACTGTGGAGATAGATACGTCTGTACCTGTTTCCTCAAGCATCTTCACAAGGTCCTTTGCTGTTGTTCTGGGATTGATTTGCACTTTTCGCACCAAAGTACATTCATCTCTAGGAGACAGAATGCGTCTCCTTCTTGAGCGCGTGGTCCCACGGCTGCGTGGTCCCATGGTGTTTATACTTGCATAGTATTGTTTGTACAGATGAACATGGTACCTTCAGGCATTTGGACATTTCTTCCAGGGATGAACCAGACTTGAAGAGGTCTACAATTTTTTTCTGAGGTCTTGGCTGATTTCTTTTGATTTTCCCATGATGTCAAGCAAAGAGGCATTGAGTTTGAAGCTAGGCCTTGAAATACATCCACAGGTACACCTCCAATTGACTCAAATTATGTCAATTAGCCTATCAGAAGATTCTTAAGCCATGACATCCTTTTCTGGAATTTTCCAAGCTATTTAAAGGCACAGTCAACTTAGTGTATATAAACTTCTGACCCACTGGAATTGTGATACAGTGAATTACAAGTGAAATAATCTGTCTGTAAACTATTGTTGGAAAAATCACTCATGCACAAAGTAGATGTCCTAACCGACTTGCCAAAACTATAGTTTGTTAACAAGAAATCTCCAACCTAAGTGTATGTAAACTTCCGACTTCAACTGTATATGGGCTAAACGTATCCTTTTTCTAGTATTAATGTCAGAGGTCGAGGCAGTCTTTGCGAGGTTTCCACAGCTAAGCTTTAACTGACGTGTATCTCAATCGTTGTGCTCTATGTTTAGCTTATCATGCTCCAGTGTTGAAGTACCAGTCCTCTAGAAATGTAAAAACATCTGATCTCACCACAGATAATTCCTCCGAGACTCCCGTCACACGCGCACACCCACCCACACACACACACACACACACACACACACACACACACACACACACACACACACACACACACACACACACACACACACACACACACACACACACACACACACACACACACACACACACACACACACACACACTATCCTTGTGGGGACCAAGCAATTGATTCCCATTCAAAATCCTATTTTCCCTAACCCCTATCCTTAAACCTAACCCTTAACCTAACTCCAAATTCTAAACCTAACCCTAACTCCTAAACCTAACCCCTAACCCTTAACCCTAATTGTAACCCTAAACCTAACTCCTAAGCCTAAACTAGCCTTTTTCCTTGTGGGGACTGTCAAAATGTCCCCACCGTTACCTTGTTTTACGATCCTTGTGAGGTCCCATCAAGGATAGTAAAACCAAAAAATACACAGACACACACAGCCCCCTCTGATGAGCTCAGTATATGGCAATTTCGGGACCACCCTCCACTATAGGATGAAGTTAGGTTCAGTGTTTCCTGAAAACCCTCTGATGACCTTGCCTGATAACGTTCAAGGTTTTATTGTTCAGTAGAATTGCATGCTGTGAAGAGAAATGTCTGAGTTGAATTGGTATCGTGCAATGACTCTCATAAAAGTTGACAAACCAAGGGTCCTCCCTCCTCTACCCCCTCTCCCCTCTCTCCCAGACCCCCCACAGCTGTGTGTGTGTGTGTGTGTTTGTAGTCTATAGAGCTAACAGCCTGTGTGTGTGTGTGTGTGTGTGCGTGCGTGCGTGCGTGCGTGCGTGCGTGCGTGCGTGCGTGTGTGTGTGTGTGTGTGTGTGTGTGTGTGTGTGTGTGTGCGTGCGTGCGTTTGTTTGTGGTCTATAGAGCTAACAGAGTGTGTGTCTGTTCGTGGTCTATAGAGCTAACAGAGAGTGTGTGTGTGTGTGTGTGTGTGTTTGTTTGTGGTCTATAGAGCTAACAGAGTGTGTATTTGTTCGTGGTCTATAGAGCTAACAGAGAGTGTGTGTGTGTGTGTGCTAGCCTACATTGCAAGATGTGTCTTGTCTGAACCTGTGCATGGCAGCGTCTCTGAGTTGAGTTGTTGAGTTTGTGTAAGCACTAGAGCTAACAATTGTGATTGTGGAGGCTCAATAGTTACCCCTCAAAAGGAGGGCAGTGCAAACTCTCTCTTACACAACCACACGCACACACAGGATTTTCCAGTGACCCTCTTGGACCCCATACTGACACAGCTGACCCGTAAGAAGGAGTAACCATGGCAACCCTTTTGTCCCCTAGATGCAAGAGCTGGAGCAGAGGGTTACAGAGTCTGACCAACGGGCTGAGAGCGCCGAGAAACGGGTACGGCAGAGTTTTAAAACCACGGCTTCAGTTACTGGAGAAGCTTCAGTCGCCTCAAGTCGCCGCAGCACAGTCTGCCCAGAGTCAGGCTCGTCTCCACTACACACAAGTCAAAAGAGATGTTCAGAACGTTCTCTCTCCTTCACCTTCTTCCTCTGTCTTTGTCTCGCTCTCGTTCCTCTAAGTTCCGCACTATGCCCCGTATATCTATCGAGGCTCGACTTTTTTTGTCTCCACTACCGAGAGTCAGAGAAAGAGCCCGCTTATTCCCGTCTACCTTGCGAGTCTGTGAGCATGTAATCCTACTGTAGTTAATGATCTATTACAGGTCCAAGTCATGGAAGAGAAGCTGAAATCTGCAAACATGCTACAACCCAGCGAATCAGAGAACTCGTTGTACAGAAGGTACCAGGAGCTGACCAATCAGGTGCAGGAGAAAGATGCTGTGATAAAGAGATTAGAGGTGCAGCTGGAAAAACAGGTATGGAAGTTATAGGGTGAGTCACAAATGGTTTCCTATCCCTTATATAGTGCACTACTTTTGAGCAGAGCTCTATGGCCCCTGGTCCAAAGCAGTGCACTACATAGAGAATATGGTGCCATTTGAGAAGCAACCATAGATAAGGAACATACATGTTCATTTATGTTCATAATGATGTGGGTTTTGATAAACCCCTGACTAACCCTAAAGCCCTGTTTTCTTGGCCTATAGATCTTAGTCAGAGCCCAGGAGGCTAAGATCATTGAGGAGAAGGCTGCTAATATCAAAGACTGGGTTACATTCAAGCTACGAGAGGTAAGCTCAAATACAGCAGGCAGTATTGTTGTCACGATACCAGTGTGTATCACAATACTATGAAGTAAGGAAGAAAAGGACACAAAACGTGAATTGGACTTAATTTCCTGAGGAAAATAGTCCTAATGTAGGGAGAAAACAGCCTTGTGTTGTCACCCAGTGTCACATTTGTTTACTTTGCACGGTACAGATGTAGGACGTCTTTTCGAGACAGTTTGGAGGAAAATGACCTGACTGTGCTGCTGCTCCAGTTTCAACTATTCTGCCTTATTATTATTCGACCATGCTGGTCATTTATGAACATTTGAACATCTTGACCATGTTTTGTTATAATCTCCACCCGGCACAGCCAGAAGAGGACTGGCCACCCCACATAGCCTGGTTCCTCTCTAGGTTTCTTCCTAGGTTTTGGCCTTTCTAGGGAGTTTTTCCTAGCCACCGTGCTTCTACACCTGCATTGCTTGCTGTTTGGGGTTTTAGGCTGGGTTTCTGTACAGCATTTTGAGATATCAGCTGATGTACGAAGGGCTATATAAATAAATTTGATTTGATTTGATTTGAAAATGATCCTCCAGCAACAGGACATTTGAATTATTATGTGGATTATAATGCAGATGCATTTTTGTTTTTGAAGGACCATCGGAGTTTAGCCTGCTTTGTATGTTCTCTTTTTGGCAAGGAACATTTTAGTATCACAATACTGGCATTGTGTACAGTACATGTAAATCCTATATGGACCAGCCAAGTCAAAGATTTCTTTGCCATTATTTCAACTGGAACACAAACATAGGGTCATGATCAGTTGATAAAGACAATGAGAACAATTCACTCAAAACTTCTACTCATTGTTATCTTCTTTCTGTACGGTTCTTCAGATGGAGATTGAGAACCAGCAACTGAAGGTGTCCAACCTGAAGCAGGCAGAACAGATCATGATGCTGCAGGACAAACTCCAAGGTGATCCTCCTTCCACCACAGCTGTACAAAACTCATGGGAAATTCAGTTAATCTACCCAGAATACTCTCTGAGAGTGCCACACTCTGTTTTAATAGACAGACACCCTCGCCCAGAGGCCTTGGATGCTTGCCAGCTGCTAGTCAACTGTTTTCCCCGCAATAACAACTACAAGGATCTGTCCGAGTGGGAGTATGTAGATTATGAAGAGAAGGGGGCCCAGCACAGAGCCATGGAGCACACCCTATGTTACTTTGATAGTAACACCCTATGTTACTTTGATAGTATGTTGGCCTATGTTCTACAGAGCATGTTGTGATATTGCTAAAGCTGCAGTTGTGTCGCTAGATTGACTATATTTTCCCCTCTTGTTCAATAGCTATCTTGGAGAACCCTTCATCTCCTGGACCACCCACCTCTCCTTCCACCGACACCCACCAGGTACCCTGCAGCCCCTTATACCCCCCAAGATGTCCAGGGACCCCGCCTGTCCAGGAGGAGACAATCTGGGGAAGACAGACAGGCATAGGGGACAGGTCAGAGCAGCCCTGTAAACGGAGCGGTGACCGAGGGGACAGAGACACAACAGGCCACGGCACAGTGACAGTAACCCTGTCAAACACTCCCTGTCTGGGCAGCAGGGGCAGGGAGACTAGGGCTGGACCTGGTAGTCCTGTTCTAACCACTCGAGGTCAAGACCAACCACTAGGTGGTGCTATTCCCAGAGACCACTCCTCGGACGAGCTCAGCAGCAAGTTCCGCTCCCAAAGTCTCCGCTCCTCCTCCTCTTCCTCCTCCTCCTCTTCCTCCACCTATGAAACAACCCACGGGGGTCCCAGTATCCCTGACACCCCTACCCCCACCTCCACCCCTAAAAGCCCTCTCCTCTGCCGTTCTCCGTCTAACTCCCACCCCTTCCAGACCACCGCCCAGACCCTGGCTCTACCCTCCCATACTGGGACCAGCATGACCTTACCCAAGGTGTGATACGTTCTACATTCCTAACTAGTGGCCCTAATCACCTGTCATTACAGTGCTCTTTCCCTTGCTTGTATCTGTGCACCTGTGTCGTACATTCCTTGTGACTCAGGGATTCTTGGAAAACGGAACGATCTGTACTTTTTCCCCCACATTGTTTCTTAGTATTAACAACATTTGAAATACTGTATATATTTTGATAGACCAAAGTATCGGCTATCACACAATGTAAAGGAGCAACCTCCTAATTCTCCGTCAGACACCGTAAAAGGCATTTCATTTTACATTTACATAGGCCTTGATTGTTTAATTCTAACTTAATATGTAATACAAATCTCTGAACGTATTTTTGTATTGTTTAATAGCGCTATACACTGAGTGTCCAAATCATTAGGAACATCTACTCTATCCTTGACATAGACTGACCAGGTGAATCCAGGTGAAAGCTATGATCCCTTATTGATGTCACTTGTTTAATCCACTTCAATCGGTGTAGATGAAGGGGAGGAGACAGGTTAAAGAAGGAGTTTTAAGCCTTGGGACAATTGAGACATGGGTTGTGTGTGTGTGTGTGCCATTGAGAGGGTGAATGGGCAAGACAAAAGATTTAAGTGCCTTTGAACGGGATATGGTAGTAGGTACCAGGCGCACCGGTTTGAGTGTGTCAAGAACTGCAACGCTGCTGGGGTTTTTCACGCTCTACAGTCTCCCGTGTGTATCCACCCAAAGGACATCCAGCCAATTTGACACAACTGTGGGAAGCATTGGAGTAAAAATGGAACAGCATCCCTGTGGAAGGCTTTCAACATCTTGTAAAGTCCTCGCCCCGACAAATTGAGGCTGTTCTGGAGGCGAAAGGGGGTGCAACTCAATATTAAGAGGGTGTTCCTAATGTTTTGTGCACTCAGTATATAATGCTCCAGGTCTAATTTCATTAGTATTTAGGCATGTTTTTCTAGATTCAGAACTTGAATCAACATTTATAAAGCAAACATTCTGCCTCAGATCAAGCACAGCAAATACTTCAATAGTTTAAGCATATGTTGCAGAACAGTGGTAAAAATGATCTTAGGGGTCATCAGTGACGGAGCCATCAGTGACGGAGTTGACAAAGTTGACAACAAATACTCAAAACAGACACATTTTCGCCTCTAAATATAAAAGATGAAAATAAGCATTTGTTAAAATCCCCAGTGAAACTGAACCATTCTATCAGATCTTTCAGCAATCTGACAGAATTTAAGTTAAGCAAAAACCTGACAGGGTTTGTATTTTACAGAGTTGACAAAATGGCATTTTTCTTCTTCATTTCAAGTGGCATAAAGAAGTGTCAATGTAGAGTGGCGTTATGACTAAAAACCTCATTAAAATCAACATATGTGAACCAAAATTCGATTTTTAGGGAGCTGGAGTTGACAGTTTCTGCTTGCAACCATGGTGATTTAAAAAAAAAATGGTATGAAGAGAACTTTACAGACCTTGAGTGATCTTGTTGCACGACATGTAGTGAGGACATGAACAAGGGGTACTTATGGGGAAGCGAACCCTGCTCATTCCTGATTTCATTTAGGATTTTAAGACACATCTGAAGAGAAAAATATTCCTTAAAGTTAGAGAGAGCTATTACAAGAAACTACACAAGACCTTTTTCAGTTCATATTCATTAATGGCAGTTTCTAGAATTCTAAACACTTTTTGGGGGGGAGAATTGGGATCCTTTGCTTCGGACAAGGGCATTTCCAGGCATAGAGCCGACATGGAAATGAATACTCTCGAAAATATTTTGAACATTCTAAAAACAAATCTTTCCCCTTATAGAATTGCCCTAAATGTAATTTTTAGCTCAAATAATGTAACAAAATCAGACAAAGATTGTCCCAACTTTCAAGAATTCCTGCACTGTTTGACTGTACCTATGTGTGATGGCCGCTCTGGGAGGTAACCCATTAATAAACTTAGTTGAACTTGAACCACATCAATCTATCAATCAAATTTCAATCAGTCATGTCATCTTTATTTGTGAACTAACAGTTGCGGACGCCCCTGACCCCCCGCGATAGCGTCCAGCTGGTGAAGAAACACTACAGCCAGCCCCAGCCTGGAGGTCTGGACCGGCTGCACCACATCAATGTCCCCATAAACATGATGGCCTCCAGCACCCAGGTAAAGAGAGGGAGCCTGCTCAACTCTATCCTGTTGTACAAAAACAGTGAGAGGGGGCCTGAAGTCAACCGTCTGTCACGTAACAACGGGGGAAAAAAAGAGGACCTGACCTCACTCACTTGATGTAGTTTCAATTGTAGCATTTGTTTGTTGTATTTGCATCTTCTGCACCCTGTAGAGCCCTGTGTCCCCTTCCAACTGCAATCATGTCCTGGAAGAGACAGACATAGATGACGGGCTGCCTGACGGTATGGAGGGCGTGGTGGAGGGGGCCGGGGACAAAGGTCCTCCCAAGGAACAAGTGTTTGTTAGGTTGGCTGAGGATCTGGAACTGCTGGACCCAGATGTCCTGAAACCCCCCACTCCTCCTCTCCACCGGTTCCCCTCCTGGGTAAGATCAGTGTTGAGGGTAACGCGTTCCAAAAGGAACGCGTTACGTAATCAGATTACTTTCATGAGCAACGGAGTAAAGTGACGTGTTACTTTTTCAAGTTGGGTAATATTATTACAGTCGCTTTGTGTTTCCATGATCCGATCTCGACTTGTTCCCTCATTTAGTTCCCGAGCGAGCGGAGAAAGGCTGTTTGGAGAGAAATGTCGTAGCAGCTGCTGTCCATATAAATGTATAGAGGACGCACCGCTGATCATTGCCATGGATCACTTCTGTGATAGCAGGGCTTTCCCGTCTAGTGTCAAGTGTGTGGTCTCTAACCAGAACTAGTGGCTCGAGAGAAATATTTTGAATGAAAAGATAGGAAATCTGTCCAGATGTTTGGCGTACAGTATATTATGGCTAATTAAACAGCCCCTATATAGATATAGATATATATCTATATCTATATATAGCGCAGTACTTGTAGACTAGCACAGGAAAGCAGCGCCACAGGTAAAAGAAGCTAGTGATCAAACCTGAGTTAGTAAGTAACCTATCTTTTTTTCATGAAAGTAACGCAAACTAATATGCCATGTTACTTTCCACACCAAGTGATATTGTAAAGTAATGCGTTACTTTTGTTAAATGTAACGAGTAATGTGTAATATATACTGTATTTATAAGTGTTTTTTGCAGTTGTCTCATATCTGTGTATGTGTGTGTTCCTGTAGAGTGGCTGAGAGCAGCCAAAGTATCGTTATACAGATGAGGTCAAATATATTGACACCCTGCCACCATGTCTTCTAAAATAAGTTGGAATTGAAAAAACGTTCATTGTTCATATGTGTATTTGTTTGATTTACACGTGCATAGGACCCCCCCAAAAAAAATTATTGAATGATGAATAATTTATCATTCAAATGAATTTGGTTGGAGGCAAGTGATTCTTGTCAACTGCAAATCTATCTCACCTGTGGTAAGTTTCAGGGTAAGAAGAGAGAGAGAGAGAGCGAGAGCTCGATTGCCAATATATTTGACCACATCTGTGGAACACAAACACACACTCATGCTTGCACATTGATCTATGTGCTCTACAGGAGAGCCGTATCTATGCTGTGGCCAAGTCGGGGATGAGAGTATCAGAGGCGACTGCAGGAGCCAGAGGTCCTGGACGAGGTGAGTTACCCTGCTTATGTTGGAAAAGACTCTCTGTGTCTGTGGGGGGGTTACAGTATGGGATCTGTCAGTGCTCCTTTTGATGGTAACATCCTCTCAGCAGACCGGGCTAAGTAACACCTGTGCAGGTGCGATCTGGGAAGCTTTTATGAGCTCTCCAAAGAGATGTGTAAGGACGGAAACCTTGTTTTTTTTTAATCGGCTGTGATGAAACAATAGGACTTACACGCAGTAAGACACACAGCTATAATTATCACCTTGCGTTCTCTCTGGATCACACACATCTCGTGCTTTCTGCAGGATCCAGCTTACCGCAGTACCCCTCCACAGGACCGTTCACTCACCTGATTTACAAGAACATCAGTGTGCCCGTGTATACCACACTCAAAGGGGTAAGTACCATACTCTACGGTAGCTCGAATTGTGACAGACTGACAAGGACATGTCGACTTCCTATGGACTGTGGTATGTGCTGAGGAATATCTAAAAGTCGCTCCTGTGTGTGTCTGCAGAAAGCCACTCAGATCAGCAGTGTGCCCCTGCATGATGATGACTCTGGTTCGGAGGACGACAGTGGCTCTCTGGCCAGCCTCAGGACCTCCACCCTTGGCCCAGACAGGAAGGGAAGCACCCCTGGGAGCCCCCGCGCCGTCAAGAGGGGTGAGCATTGCTACATCAGCGTTGTTATCCTTCATAGTTCGCTGACACTGATTTAGTCTGTTCTCCGGTGCTTATTTTAATGTAAACGGCCTTCCAACTAGGAATAACTATCGGTTGTTGGTCCCTGACACAAGAAGAAACATATACTACTTGACCAAAAGTATGTTGAAACCTGCTCGTCAAACATCTCATTCCATAATCATGGGCATTAATATGGATGTTGGTCCCCCCTTTGCTGCTATAACAGCCTCCACTCCTCTTGGAAGGCATTCCACTAGATGTTAGAACATTGCTGCGGGGACTTGCTGAAACAGAAAAGGGCCTTCCCCAAACTGTTGCCACAAAGTTGGAAGCACAGAATAGTCTAGAATGTCAATGTATGCTGTAGCGTTAAGATTTTCCTTCACTGGAACTAAGGGGCCTAGCCCGAACCATGAAAAACTGTCCCAGACCATCATTCCTCCTCCACCAAACTTTACAGTTGGCACTATGTATTGGGGCAGGTAGCGTTCGCCTGGCATCTGCCAAACCCAGACTCGTCAGTCGGACTTCCTGATGGTGAAGCGTGATTCATCACTCCAAAGAACACGTTTCTACTGCTCCAGAGTCCAATGGCGGCGACCTTTACACCACTCCAGCTGATGCTTGGCATTGCGGATGGTGGTCTTAGGCTTGTGTGCGGCTGCTCGACCATGGAAACCCATTTCATGAAGCTCCAGACAAACAGTTCTTGTGCTGACGTTGATTCCAGAGGCAGTTTGGAACTCGGTAGTGAGTGTTGTGTGGCCTACCTAGATGTTTCCACTTCACAATAACAGCACTTACAGTTGACGGGGCAGCACCAGCAGGGCAGAAATTTGACGAACTTACTTGTTGGAAAGGTGGTATCATATGACGGCGCCACGTTAAAAGTCACTGAGCTCTTCAGTAAGGCCCTTCTACTGCCAATGTTTGTCTATGGAGATAGCATGGCGGTGTGCTCGATTATATACACCTGATAGCAACAGGTGTGGCTAAAATAGCCGAATCCACTAATTTGAAGGGGTGTCCACATACTTTTTTATATATAGTGTAGTTACTGGTTTTCTCAACTTTTTTTGTACTGTACCAGCTGTACAAGCTATGGTTCTTCTCTATGGAGGCCTGCTTACATGTAAACTAATACTAAACTAGTACTTACATGTAAACTAGTACTAAATGAGTGCTTGGCTAGCTAAGCATCTAAGGGACCATACAGCAACATCTTGAGGACCAGTTGAGAGACACTGGTCTAGTGTATGACAATAAGTCCATCAGCTGTCGGTCATCTGAGTCACCTGTCTGTCAATTTGTTGACCTCTTGACCTTCGATCTCTCCAGGTGTGTCCATGTCGTCCATCAGCTCTGAGAGTGACTACGCCATCCCACCTGATGCCTACTCTCTGGACTCTGACTACTCTGAGCCGGAGCACAAAGTCCAGAGAACATCCTCATACTCATGTGAGAGCCTGCGAGAGCCCGTGAGTGACCATTTACCGTACAATACAATGCAAAAAATACCATACCATACAATATAATAATGCTGGAGGTTACCATACAGGAGATGCTGGAGAAGTCAGGGTACCTGCTGAAGATGGGCAGTCAGGTGAAGGCTTGGAAAAGACGCTGGTTCATCTTGAGGAACGGAGAGATACTCTACTACAAGTCTCCTGTGAGTCGCCACACGTCACCACTATGTGCTTTTCTGACAGAATTAGTTCAACAATAGCCTGGTCCCAGATCTGTTTGAGCTGTATTGCCAACTCCTATGGTCTTCCTCGTGGTCTTTCAGAGCGACGTTATACGGAAGCCTCAGGGTCAGATGGAGCTGAACTCTTCCTGCAGGATCGTCCGTGGAGAAGGAGCACAGACATTCCAGGTGAGTGATATTGAAGAGGGACTGAAAACCAAGATTTTGGTTCTGGTTCCGAGAGCACCTCTACACACGTACACATGCACACACACTAACCTACCACCATTACCAAACTGGGTCAAAGAGAAAGGGCAGCATTCCTCTAGAGGGGCTTAACATCATAAGGGATAGCCTTGCAGGGAATGGAATGTTGTGTTCTAAAGCTGATTCTCATCTGTACTGATCTGGTGATCTGGTGTGTTTGTTTGTGTGTCTGCTGTGCGTGCGTGCGTGTGTGTATGCTTGTATGCGTGGCGTGCATCCGTGTGAAGAACGCCGCTGGAATGTATAGCGGCTGTTTTTTCGGGCTCCTGACCAGTTCTGCTATGTTGTGTGTGTTTTTTTGCGCTGAAATTAACTAGTTTTTTACATAATGTACCCTGATGAACTTGTGGGTACCCTGATGAATATGTGGGTACCCTGATGAACGTGTGGGTACCCTGGTGAACGTGTGGGTACCCTGATGAATGTGTGGGTACGCTGATGAACTTGTGGGTGCCCTGATGAAAGTGTGGGTACCCTAATGAACGTGTGGGTACCCTGATGAACTTGTGGATACCTTGATGAATGTGTGGGTACCCTTATGAATGTGTGGGTACCCTGATGAATGTGTGGATACCCTGATGAATGTGTGGGTACCCTGATGAACGGTGTAGGTACCCTGATCAGTGTGTGGGTACCCTGATGAACGAGTAGGTACCCTGATCAGTGTGTGGGTACCCTGATGAATGTGTGGGTACCTTGATGAACGTGTAGGTACCCTGATCAGTGTATGGGTACCGTGATGAACGTGTGGGTACCCTGATGAACGTATGGGTACCCAGATGAACGTGTGGGTACCCTGATGAACGTGTGGGTACCGTGATGAACGTGTGGGTACCCTGATGAACGAGTGGGTTCCCTGATGAACGTGTGGGTACCCTGATGAACGTGTGGGTACCCTGATGAACGTGTGTGTGGGTACCCTGATGAACGTGTGGGTACCCTGATGAACGTGTGGGCACCCTGATGAACGGCGGCGAGTAAGTAAAGCACCTCTACCCTCTGTTGTGTTGCTGAATGTACATTCACACGGGACAAGCTGGACAAGCTCTATCCTATCAACGGGACCTGAAGAATTGTAATATCCTATGCTTCTCTGAAAATTAGCTGAACAAGGAAATGGATCATGTTCTAGCTGGTTTTTCTATGCATCGGCAGGACAGAACGGCAGTGTCGGGTAAGCTCAAGGTGGGTGGTGTGTGTCTCTTTGTTAACAACAGTTTGTGCGTAATCTCTGATATTAAGGAAGTCTCGAGGTTCTGCTCACCTGAGTTAGAATACCTCATGATAAATTGTAGACCATACTATTTACCAAGAGAGTTTTCATCTATATTTTTCATAGCTGTCTTTTTACCACCACAAACCGATGCTGGCACTGAGACCGCACTCAACAAGCTGTATAGGGCCAAAAACGAACAACAAAATGCTCATCCAGAGGCGATGCTCCTAGAGGCCGGTGATTTTAATGCAGGAAAACTTAAATCCGTTTGACCTCATTTCTACCAGCATGTCATCTGTGCAACTAGAGGCGAAAAATACTCTAGATCACCTTTACGCCACATACAGTGATGCATACAAAGCTCTCTCTGACCATTACTTTATCCTCCTGATTCCTGCTTAAAAGGAAATCTCAAACAGGAAGTACCAGTGACGCGCTCAATACAGAAGTGGTCCGATGATGCGGATGCTAAGCTCCAGGACTGTTTGGCAAACACAGACTGGAATATGTTCCGGGACTCATCCGATAGCATTGAGAAGTTTACCACATTAGTCACCGGTTTCATTAATAAGTGAATTGATGATGTCATCCCCACAGTGACAATTTGTACATATCCCAACCAGAAGCCATGGATTACAGGCAACATCCGCACTGAACTAAACTAAAGGCTAGAGCTGCCACTTTCAAGGAGCGGTACACTAACCCACACGCTTTAAAGAAATCCCACTATGCCTTCCGATGAACCATTTGAAGGCAGCGTGTCAATAAAGGACTAAGATCAAAATCCTACTACACTGGCAATCGACAAATATGGCTGGGCTTGCAAACTATCACTGATTACAAAGGAAAACCCGGCCGCGAGCTGCCCAGTGACCTGAGTCCACCAGACAAGCTCAATGCATTCTATGTTTGCTTCGAAGCAAGCAACACTGAACCATGCATGACAGCACCAGCTGATCTGTATGATTTTATCATCACGCTTTCCGCAGCCAATGTGAGTAAGACCTTTAAACAGGTCAACATTCACAAGGCTGGATCAGGGTGTGTACTCAGAGCATGCACTGACCAGCTGGCAAGCATCTTCACTGACATTTTCAACCTCTCCTTGACCCAGTCTGTAATACCAACATGTTTGAAGCAGATCATCATTGTCCCTGTGCCCAAAAACGGCAAGTTGTCTAAATGACTATTGCCACGTAGCACTCACATCTGTAGCCATGAAGTGCTTTGAAAGGCTGGTCATGGATCACATCAATATCATCATCCCAGACACCCTAGACCCACTCCAATTCACATACCGGCCCAACAGATCCACAGATGATGCAATCTCTATTGCACTCCACATTGCACTTTCCAACTTGGACAAAAGGAACACCTATGGGAAAATGCTATTCATTGATGACAGCTCAGCGTTCAACTCCATAGTGCCCTCCAAGCTCATCACTAAGCTAAAGACCCTGAGACTGAACATCTCCCTCTGCAACCGGATCGTGGATTTCCTGACGCGACACTTATTCCTGACACGCCATGCTTATTCCCCTCCTGTACTCCCTGTTCACCCACGACTGCATGGCCGTGCACGACTCCAACACCATCATTAAGTTTGTCAATGGCACACCGGCGGTAGGCCTGATCACCGACAACAATGAGACCGTCTATAGGGAGGAGGTCACAGACCCCTGGCAGTGTGGTGCCAGGACAACAACCTCTGCCTCAATATCAGCAAGACAAAAGAGCTGATCCAAAATACCAACATGATCCAAACATACCAACACAGTCGTGAAGAGGGCACGAGGGCCTCTTATCCCTCAGGTGGCTGAAAAGATTTGGCATCAAAAAGTTCTACAGCTGCACCATTGAGAGCATCTTGACTGGCTTCATCACCGGTTGGTATGGCAACTGCTCGGCATCCAACCGCATGGCTCTACAGAGGGTAGTGCACTCCCTGTCATCCAGGACCTCTATAACAGGTGGTGTCAGAGGAAGGCCCTTACAAATTGTCAAAGACCCCAGACACCCTAGTCATATACTGTTATCTTGGAAAGCAGTAGTGATGCACCAATTCTGGAACCAACAGAACCCTAAACAGCTTCAGTTAACCAAATAGCTACCCGGATTATCTGAATTGACCCTTTTTGAACAAACTCATCACATATGCTGCTGCTACTATTTACTATCTGTCATTTTTATTCCTAGTTATATGTACATTTATACCTCAATTACCTCGTACCCCTGCACATGGACTCAGTACTGGTACCCCGTGTATATAACCAAGTTATCATTACTCATTGTGTATTTATTATTACTTTTATTATTACGTGTTTAACTTTATAAAATTATTGATCTATTTCCTTTCTCTCTGCATTGTTGGGAAGGGCCCATAAGTAAGCATTTCACTGTTAGTCCACACCTGTTGTTAATGAAGCATGTGACAAATTAAATTGTATTTGATTTGATTTGTGCGCCTGTGTGTGTGTGTGTGTGTGTGTGTGTGTGCTTGCTTACATGTACGTGTCTGTGCCTACCTGCTTGCACAGGCACACTTTCACCGGCACGCTTTCACAACTCAATAATGCATTTCTCTCATATTTTCTCCATCTCCTGTTCTAATCAGTTGATAACGGAGAAGAAGACGTTCTACCTGACGGCTGACTCTCCCAACATCTTAGAGGAGTGGATCAGAGTTCTACAGAACATTCTCAAGGTCCAGGCCAGCAGCCCCGTCCCAATGGAGACCACTGCAGCCAAACCTACCGTGAGGGGCTGGCTCACTAAGGTCAGGGGTCAATGCATCACTAGGCTGGAGGTGGGGCCTAAGATATGAGGGTTATGGAGATGAGAAACAGACAGCATGTTTAAGGGGATTGGCTTTTGAGCAAGGCGAGGTACAGAATTACTTATCTTGATCACATGGTGGGTGGTTCATTGGGATGTAAGCAGGATGGTTTGTAGATCACAGATTCTGGACACAGCCTTGCTCAGGCGATCCTTTCAGTTGTCATGGAAGCTTTTAACTTGTCTTTTTAACGGGAGACAATACAGAACAATACAGCTATTCTCGCCCAACATAGAGAGAGACCTGTTATATCAACCATATGTTTCATACTAGGACACAGGAAAGTTTAAACGAACCATTCTTTCAACTGCAAGTCACAGTTTGACAGAAGGCTCATTTGCGTTGGGACACGGCTATGGTTAGCACCCCTTACTGGTCAGGGTATGATGGAATGTTTGAGTGATATCCTCCCTTTCACTCCATCCCCCTCTGGCTCTTTCTTGTCTCTCTCCACTGAGGTGTATCTGTCAGTATGGTTAATACAGGGGGCTTGGCAACCTTCTAACATCAGAGGGGTGTCTGTTACGGCTGACTGACAGGTGAAACCTCCCTCTGCTCTTCCTTTAAAGAGGCTTTGATCTCGACACAATGACGTTATACACCTCAGAGCTCTATAGTTATGTACTGTCGGTTCACTACCTCTCTCGCTGCATATTTGACCTTTGACCCCGATGAAGAGATGTACAGCTGGGATTATGAGTCATGAGGACATGTGGCCAGGAATCCACAGACACACATACACACCCACTCTCTAGTGCCACCTGGTGTTCAAAGGAGAAATATGCGATACAGTCAGTGGTTAATGAGTGTATGACCCTCAATACTATCTCCTCGCTCTCTTTTTCTCTTTCTTTCTCTCACTCTCTTTCTCTCTCTCGCTCTCTGTCCTCTAGGTGAAGCATGGTCACTCTAAGCTGATGTGGTGTTCTCTGGTCAGCAAGGTGTTTTATTACTACAGGAACCAGGATGACAAGGTACTCCCTTCCTTTTCTCCTCATAAACTTACCCTCAAGTGTCCTCAATTGTTGCCTGTCTCTATATCAGGGGTGCTCACATTTTTGGGCTTGGTGGGATGCAGGCCGAACAATAAAGGGTAAGCTAAATATTTATATTTCTATTCAGAAAAATAAAAGGTAAGCAATAGCTTTTTAGGGTCTTGAATCAATAGCTTTTTAAAAAAATGTAATCATAAAATTACACTTCAAACATGAATCAAATTGTAGCCATATATTTTGACACTCTGATTACCAGTATTCAAGATTTATTCACATTTTTACAATTATAGTATAGAAACTGCAACCAAGTTTCTATGTTCATAAACCCTAAAACCCACTGTAGCGTTCAAGTTAAAGGTGTTTTGATTTTGTATAATGTTTGCATTGTAATTTCAGAAAATGTCCATCATGTATCAGGCGCTAATAGTGGAATGATAGTGTTTCACAGTATCACTTAACCTCCATTGCTGTGATTCGCTTGTTGATTTCTCTCGCGGGAGCAGCATCCGTTGTCAAAATGGGAAAACATACCCGACTTTGTGGCTGGGTTATCTAGTGAAAATCTCTGTCATTTCCTGGTTGCTAAAATTCTACACTGTTCGCTCAATTTCAGTTTGTGAGAAAACGAGCACAGAATAGTATAAGGAATCATTGTGCTGTTTAAATCGCTGTAAAATATCTTTCCAATAACAAAACAAATGTGTTACTACGGCTTTGGTCCACCAGCTTCAAACAGCTTTAAAAACTATATTTTCAGTTGTTGAAAATATATTTCATAGCGGTTTAGATAATATGGCAGGTAGCCTGGCGGGTAAGGAGCTCAGGGCCAGAAACAAAATGTTTGCTGGATCAAATCCCCGAGCTGACAAGATAAAAATCTGTTGTTCTGCCCCTGAGCAAAGCTGTTCCCTGGGCGCTGATGATGTGGATGTTGATTAAGGCAGCCCCCGCACCTCTCTGATTCAGAGGTTAAATGTGGAAAATACATTCAGTTGACTGACTTAGGTATCCCCCTTTCCCTACACTATTTAGTGCTTGTTTTTTTCACATAAACTGAAATTGAGCGAAAGGCTTAGAATTCTAGCAACCAGGAAATTAGTTATTTCCACTAGATAACACAGCCACAAAGTCAGAACAGCTTTCCCATTTCGACAACAGACGCCACTCCGGCGGGAGAAATCAATAGGTGAATATCCCAGCCAATCACAACAATGGAGGCTAAGTTATACTGTGAAACACAATCATTCCACTATTACTGCAGATATATTATAGATATGTTCTGAAATGCAAAAATTCTAAACAATCCTATGTGTTGCACCTTTAATGTCCTGCAATTCCACATATTTTGCCATGGGATGGAGTTTTGTTTTTGCAGTTTTGATGCTAATTCCCTGCATTTCTACATATTTTGCCATGACTTATGCCATGTTCAAATGATATCTGAGTGAGAGTGACTAAGAAAGTAAATCAATGGGGGCCCCCTGGAGGTCAGGACCCCTGGGCACGTGCTTTGGGTGCTCGGTCAGTCATTCAGAAATGATTACTACAAGGCTTAGATAGCTGGCTAGACTAACTTATCTAGAAAATGTTAGCTGACATGGGCTAATTGATTGACTGTCAGTGACTGACATAACATGAGGAACACTGCTGATGCACTAGCACATGTATTTGTTTTTTGGTCGGGGGCCCCATAGTGGTCCTGGAGGGCCAAATCAGACATCACCCTAGTTTGGTTGGCTCTGCTCTATATCATATGTGAATATATTCCCTAAATGTGTGTGTGTGCGTGTCAGCTCCCCCTAGGCCAGCTGCGGATGCGCGAGGCGGCGGTGGAGGAGGTGGACAGGTCATGTGACTCGGACGAGGACTACGAGGCTAGTGGGCGTGGCTTCTTGTCATCCCACTGTACCCTAGTGGTGCACCCCAGAGAGCAGAGCCCCACCTACCTGCTCATAGGCACCAAGCAAGAGAAGGTACAGCACTCTAAAACTACACAACCCATACACCCCCTCACCTACCTGCTCATAGGCACCAAGCAAGAGAAGGTACAGCACTCTAAAACTACACAACCCATACACCCCCTCACCTACCTGCTCATAGGCACCAAGCAAGAGAAGGTACAGCACTCTAAAACTACACAACCCATACACCCCCTCACCTACCTGCTCATAGGCACCAAGCAACAGAATGTGCAGCACTCTAAAACTACACAACCCATACACCCCCTCACCTACCTGCTCATAGACACCAAGCAACAGAATGTGCAGCACTCTAAAACTACATTACCCACACACCCCCTCACCTACATGCTAATAGGCGCCAAGTAAAACTCCACACTAAACCCTAACCTATGACCTCTTCCTATGGAGGTAGATAAGTGCCAGTATTATGTAAATAAGTACAGTGCAACTCACAATATTTGTAAACAGGAAACACAATACTCAAATGTAAATCGCAATCCACAGACAAATCAAATAAAATTTTATTTGTCACACGCGCCGAATACAACAGTGTAGACCTTACCGTGACAAGTGTACTTACACGCCCTTAACCAACAATGCAGCATAGTTTGAAAAGTACGAAAATATTTGCTCAAAACATTTATAAAAAATAAAAATAAACTAAAGTGTAAAAAAGTAACACAATAAAATAACAATAACGGGGCGACATACAGGGGGTACCGGTACCGAGTCAGTGTGCGGGGTTACAGGTTAGTCGAGGTAATTGAGTTAATATGTACATGTAGGCAGGGTTAAAGTTACTATGCATAGATAATAAACAGCAAGTAGCAGCAGAGTAGAAAAGGGGGTCAATGCAAATAGTCCGGGTAGCGATTTGATTAGCTGTTTAGCAGTCTTATGGCTTGGGGGTGGAAGCTGTTAAAGGAACCTTTTGGACCAAGACTTGGGTATCTGCTACTGCGTGCAGTAGCAGAGAGAACAGTCTATGACTGAGCTTTGAGGGCACTATGGTGTTGAATGCTGTTGAATGCTGTGCTGTAGTCAACAAATAGCGTTCTCACGTAAGTGTTCCTTTTGTCCAGGTGGGAAAGGGCAGTTTGGAGTACAATAGAGATTGCGTCATTTGTGGATCTGTTGGGGCGGTAGGCGAATTGTAGTGGGTCTAGGGTTTCTGGGATGATGGTGTTGATGTGAGCCATGACCAGCCTTTCAAAGAACTTCATGGCTACAGATGGGAGTGCTACGGGCCGGTAGTCATTCAGGCAGTTCATTTTGGCAGTTAGCTACTTCCATATTATAAACTGTGTGGTTCGAGCCCTGAATGGCTGACAACCGTGGTATATCTGACCGTATACCATGGGGATGACAAAACATTTACTTTTACTGCTCTAATTACATTGGTAACCAGTTTATAATAGCAATAAGTCACCTTGGGGGTTTGTGGTATATAGCCAAATACCACGACTAAGGGCTGTATCCAGAACAGCCCTTAGCCATGGTATATTGGCAATATATGGTATATATATGGTATATTGGCAATACACCCCCTCCGGCCTGATTGTTTAAATATAATACACGGTCACACTTTGACACTTACGTATCCCCATTCTTTCCCATTCGTTCCTGTCCAGGACACCTGGCTGTATCATTTGGCGGTGGCAGCGGGCAGCAGTGCCAGCTTCAAGGTGGGCACAGAGTATGAGCAGTTAGTCGGGAACCTACTGGACGTAGAGGGTGACCCAGGTAAGACATCTACAGTCACCAAATCCGTCAGTCGGTCAGTCAGTCAGCCATCCAATCAATCAGTCTGTATGTCTGACATCACAAAATATGACACATGAGAGGGCTACTGACTAACAGCAGTTGACTAGGAATACCTTAAAAGATCTGTATCAGATGCCAAGGATCCAGATTTAGTCAGGGGCTTTTTAATGTTATTTTCAACCAGGAGGACTGACTATTGAAACGTCTTTATCCAGTCGTCAATCTGCAGACAGTGTTTATGACTGGGCTCTAGTAGGGCTGTTCCTGGTCAGCTGTTGCACCACTTGAGTTTGTAACCCTGTGTGTGTGTGTGTGTGTGTGTGTGTGTGTGTGTGTGTGTGTGTGTGTGTGTGTGTGTGTGTGTGTGTGTGTGTGTGTGTGTGTGTGTGTGTGTGTGTGCGTGTGTGTGTTCTCAGACTCTGCGTTGTGGAGGAGTGAGTCTCTATGTTTCTGTAAAGACGGCCTGCGCTCCCCTCTCACCACTCTACCCTCTGAAGCTCTGCAGACTGAAGCCCTCAAACTCTTCAAGGTTGGTCCCTTCATCTCTCTCTCCTCCTCTCCTTTGCTTCCAACTTCCTTCACTTCCTTTCTTTCAGTCCCTTTGCTTTCTCTTCCTTTGTATTCCCTCAAGTCCCTCCTCTCTTTCTCCTCTCATCGGCTGCATTCATGTCTACTGCTCTGACTGAGGCCCCCAGCCCTTCTGTCTGTCTGTTTGAGGCATCCCTCCTTTTCTTCTCTTGGCCCCCTACTCCATGCCCCTCTACCCTACCGTCGCTCAGAGATCAAAGCCTCACAGTAGGGGTCTCAAGCTCATTAGAGCGGTAATGGGGGTGATCATCTCATCTGATTGAATGGAACCTTTCTTCTTGTACTTGTCCTTGTTGGGCGGTAGATGGATGTAATCAAATGAGGAGGGAGTGTGACAGACAGACAGCACGGTGAATGTGAGAAGTAGTTGGGAGAAGGGAGTGGGACAGGGGCGGGGGTAATAAAGTGGATCTGGAGGAGGATGGACCTTGATCTTGATGTATCCTGTTCCTCTCTTTTCAACCCGGCCGCCCAGTCCGCCTCCCCCCTCCCCTTCTCTCTATGCTTTACTGAGCTTTCCCTCTGCCCCACATTTCGGGTGGCTTTGTCTGATTTGGTGTTCCATATATAGAGGAATGGATTAATTGAGCTCACTCGCAACCCTTTAAAGTCTCTGTTCCTGTTCAAATACTTTGAACATGCACCCTTCTCTTCTGTCCTCCCCATCTTTGAAGTATAGTCCCTGATCCGACACGACTGGGTTAGTGAAAGGCCCTTTCATTTTCACAATATTCATTTATACAGTGCCTTGATCCTGATGGTGAACATTCTCTTGTTGCCCTCCAGCCATGACATGACAGGCTTGTTTGACGGCTGCATCCTGACTTGGTTTCATTAGAATAGTAATCAGTCTCCAAGTAGGAAACACCATCATGTTGCTGCATGTTTCATTACAATTTTTCTACCTGAGTTAGGTAGTCTCACAACCGTATGTATTTGCCTCCACCTGCTGGTAGGAAGGTGGTATTACGCTGACATATCATTGCAGGTGTTTTAGATTGACTTCGCGGTCTGACTGCACAGAGCCACTGATCTACAAATCAACCTTCTTAAAATACATCCAAAGTAACTACTCATTGTGTGCTCAAGACTACCGATTCTACCCCTTGCTTATACCCTTAAATACATTGATTATATTGTTTCTCAACACATAAACTCAGCAGAAAAGAAACGTCCCTTTTTCAGGACCCTGTCTTTCAAAGATAAAAATCCCCAAAACTTCACAGATCTTCATTGTAAAGGGTTTAAACACTGTTTCCCATGCTTGTTCAATGAACCATAAACAATTAATGAACATGCACCTGTGGAACGGTCGTTAAGACACTAACAGCTTACAGACGGTAGGCAATTAAGGTCACAGTTATGAAAACTTAGGACACTAAAGAGGCCTTTCTACTGACTCTGAAAAACACCAAAAGAAAGATGCCCAGGGTCACTGCTCATCTGCGTGAACATGCCTTAGGCATGCTGCAAGGATGCATGAGGACTACAGATGTGGCCAGGGCAATAAATCACGTCTGTACTGTGAGACGCCTAAGACAGCGCTACAGGGAGACAGGACGGACAGCTGATCGTCCTCACAGTGACAGACCACGTGTAACAACACCTGCACAGGATCGGTACATCCGAACATCACACCTACGAGACAGGTACAGGATGGCAACAACAGCTGCCCGAGTTACACCAGGAATGCACGATCCCTCCATCAGTGCTCAGGCTGTCCTCAATAGGCTGAGAGAGGCTGGACTGAGGGTTTGTAGGCCTGTTGTAAGGCAGGTCCTCACCAGTCATCACTGGCAACAACGTCGCCTATGGGCACAAACCCACCATTTCTGGACCAGACAGGACTGGCAAAAAGTGCTCTTCACTGGCGAGTCGCGGTTTTGTCTCACCAGGGGTGATGGTCGGATTCACGTTTATCGTCGAAGGAATGAGCGTTACACCGAGGCCTGAACTCTGGAGCGGTATCGATTTGGAGGTGGAGGGTCCGTCATGGTCTGGGGCGGTGTGTCACAGCATCATCGAACTGAGCTTGTTGTCATTGCAGGCAATCTCAACGCTGTGCGTTACAGGCAAGACATCCTCCTCCCTCATTTGGTACCCTTCCTGCAGGCTCATCCTGACATGACCCTCTATCTAGCATGACAATGCCACCAGCCATACTGCTCATTCTGTGCGTGTTTTCCTGCAAGACAGGAATGTCAGTGTTCTGCCATGGCCAGCGAAGAGCCCGGATCTCAATCCCATTGAGCACGTCTGGGACCTGTTGGATCGGAGGGTGAGGGCTAGGGCCATTCCCCCCAGAAATGTCCGGGAACTTGCAGGTGCCTTGGTGAAAGAGTGGGGTAACATTAACATCTCACAGCAAGAACTGCCAAATCTGGTGCAGTCCATAAGGAGGAGATGCACTGCAGTACTTAATGCAGCTGGTGGCCACACCAGATACTGACTGTTTCTTTTGATTTTGACCAGTGAGAGGACATTTGTGTTTTTGCTGAGTTTACATGTATCACAATCATTGCAAGTAAAACCTTCTTTATCCTCTTTATCCCTCCTTTCTTCAGTCCTGTCAGCTATTCATCAACGTGCTGGTAGAGTCTCCCTCCATCGACTACCACACATCCCTTGCCCAGAATGCATTGCAGGTGTGCCTGACGCACTCCGAGCTCCAGAACGAGATGTACTGTCAGCTGATCAAGCAGACCAACCGACGCACGCCACACAACTACTCCCTCACTCAGGTATGTTAGAGACCGGAACCCCTTTCCACTACTCAGCATGGCTGGCATGGTTACACATCCACTAAGTGTCGAAAAGCACTATCTGGTAAGCATATATCAGAGTTAGCACAGTTTGGTTCTGGTGAGCAGATCTTCCTGTCACTTGTTAAATGTTATGCTTGGTTGCTTTAGTGTTGTATGAGCTGTTGTGAATAGTGTGTTCTCCTCTCCTCAGTGCTGGCAGCTGTTGTCTGTGTGTGTGGCTCTCTTTCTGCCTCAGCAACACTTCCTGTGGTACCTCAGACAGTATCTGCAGCGTCATGCAGACCCCAGGTATACACAGCGATGCACGAACACACACACACACAAACCAATCGATTAATGATAATCCACTGTCAAAGATAATCCAACTACAGAATAGTATGATCATTGTGTGTGTGTGTGTGTGTGTGTGTGTGTGTGTGTGTGTGTGTGTGTGTGTGTGTGTGTGTGTGTGTGTGTGTGTGTGTGTGTGTGTGTGTGTGTGTGTGTGTGTGTGTGTGTGTGTGTGTGTGTGTGTGTGTGTGTGTGTGTGTGTGCGCGCGTGCGTGCGTGTGTGTGTGTGTGTAGGAGTGAGGTGGGGAAGTATGCAGTGTACTGCCAGAGGTCTGTGGAGCGTACCCTACAGAACGGGGAGCGAGAGGCCAAACCGTCACGTATGGAGATCCTGTCCATCCTACTCAGGAATCCCTACCACCACTCACTACCCTTCAGCATCCCTGTCCACTTTATGAACAACACCTACCAGGTAACCCACTAAACACAGACACACAGCCAACTAGCACGCAAACAATCAAACACCTACCAAGTCAGAAAGATGGAGAGGCACACACAAAAAGTTGGCAAAGTGCAGACCACTGGACAATAAACTATGAAAAAGCACACGTTCTGTTACACCCAATCATTTAAGAAGTCACACTCTCCTCTCCCGCCCTCTAGGTTGTAGGCTTCGATGGCTCCACTACGGTAGACGAGTTCCTGAGCACCCTGACCCAGAGGGTGGGCATGAGGAAACCACACCTGTCTGGCTTCGCCCTCTTCACTGACGACCCCTCAGGGAAAGACCTGGAGCACTGCCTACAGCCCAGCGTCAAGGTCAGTGTGGACTAACATACTCTGATTATATACCTGCACATACATTGTGGCAGTTGTTTTAATACCACACAATCAAAACTTTTAGTGCCCGCAACTAAGTATAAGGCGGTAAACAGACGGGTAGACTGGAATCAGAACAGGGAACAGGGAATAATGTACAAGAGAGCAGGGTCTGCCCGTAGAGATAGATAGAGGACTCATCTTTTTATCGGTGCCGTTATAGCATTTGTGACAGCATGGGCAGCGCCATTGAGGATATCTCCATTGTAAAGTAGTCAATTGTCTTCTTCGTTGGCTGATTGCGCCCAACTCGTAGGAATCCCCACCCACGTGACTACTTTAAAATGGTGGAAGCACTCAATTTTCAACGTCCATATTATAACAGGTTTTATCCACAGTGAGTCCTGTATCTATGTCAATGGGTCTGTCTGGTCAGTTTGCACGGTCAGGAAAACTCCTGGCTCCAAAGTAGAAGACAATGAACTAATTGATCTTTTAACTCTCACCTCTGCCAACAGATCTGTGATGTCATCTCCAAGTGGGAACAGGCCCTGAAAGAGCTGCATCCTGGGAAATATGAGGGGACACGCATCGTCCGTCTGACATACAAGAGCAGGTAGGCTTTGCCTTGTTTTAGTTCCTTGATGTGTTTCATTGTTGAGCTGAGGAAACCCAAAATGGATGACGAGGTGCAGACCAGCGGATGTTAGATTCAGATTTTTACGAATAACGTATCACTCAGTGCCACACACATCATGCGTTAACCATTGTGATGTCTGTTGTGTAGGTTGTGTTTCCGGGCCCAGGCTAAAGGGGAAATGGACCGTGAGCGCCTCCTGCTGGCTTACCAGGTGAATGACGAGGTCCACCAGGGACACTTCCCCGTCAACAAGGAGTTGGCTCTGGAAGTTGCTGCTCTCATGGCTCAGGTTGGTAGTGCTTTGGTAAGGAGAGGGGCATTATGGGAACTGAAGCACATCACGCCAAAGGTAAAAAAAAAAAAATGTATGGTCTAATACGATTGACTTCAAATGTGTTTTTATTACAAATCACACCCTCTCCCCAGGTAGAGCATGGTGACCTGGACCGTCCGGCTTCCTTCTCCCCCAGCAGTAGCTCCTCTCCTCAGCCTAAAGCCCAACAGATCTCCCCTAGCTGCAACTCTCCTCAGCCCAAAACCCAACAGATCCTCGTACAGGCCCTGGAGCGCTTCTACCCCAAACGCTACAAACAGGACTGCAGCATGGACCAATTCAGGTAATACGCCCATACGCACGACCAGCTCAGGTGATGCATTACCCTCACACACAGATGAAGTAAGACACAGGCTTCTACCCCAAAAACGCTACTAACAGGACTGCAGCATGGGTCAACTCGGGCAATACTGGCCACGTGCACGCATTATACTCAGATAAAGATGCCTATACAGACACAGACAAGACTAATTATTTATTCAACTCCCCTCAGAGACCTATCAGAGCGCCTGGCCACTAAGTGGTCAGTCCTGCGTGGCTGCAGTGCCTCAGAGTGTGTCAGAATCTACTTGACCGTCGCTAGGAAGTGGCCGTTGTTCGGTGCCAAGCTCTTCAGTGCTAAGGTACGTGGGGATGCAAGTAGACTGAACAACCTCTACCGCGTTCCTGAACGTGTATTCTACTGCAAGGGTCCAGCATAGTGTATCTGTACTGTATGTTTCCAGCTTTTGCTGAATCTGTGCCTCCAGTGACGTGGAAGGTCTCTCTATAATCAAATAATTGTTTCTGTCCTCTTTCCTCTTTTTGGAAGGCCAAGTGTTTCAGTATTTACCCAGATAATAGCCCATTCCTATTGAAACCGTTAGTAGCACCGATATACATGTAGCAGGTACCGGTGTATCAAGTCTGACACCGACAGGCTCCTGAACAGCTTCTATCCCCAAGCCATAAATCTGCTAAATAGCTAACAGATTTTCATCAAATCAAATTGTATTAGTCACATTGCGTGCCAGTACAGCGGGTGTAGACCTTACAGTGAAATGCTTACTTACGAGCCCCTAACCAACAATGCAGTTTAAAAAAATACGGATAAGAATAAGTAATAAAATTGACAAGTAATTAAAGAGCAGCAGTAAAATAACAACAGCGAGACTATATACGGGGGGTACCGGTCAATGTGCGGGGGCACCGGTTAGTTGAAGTAATATGTACATGTAGTTAGAGTTATTAAAGTGACTATGCATAGATGATAACAACAGAGAGTAGCAGCAGTGTAAAAGAGGGGGGGGGGAGCAAATAGTCTGGGTAGCCATTTGATTAGATGTTAGAAGCTGTTTAGATGCCTCTTGGACCTAGACTTGGCGCTCCGGTACCGCTTGCTGTGCGGTAGCAGAGAGAACAGTCTATGATTAGGGTGGCTGGAGTCTTTGACAATTTATAGTGCCTTCCTCTGACACCGCCTGGTAGGTCCTGGATGGCAGGAAGCTTGGCCCCAGTGATGTACTGGGCCGTATGCACTACCCTCTGTCTGAGTTGACCCTTGTACTTTATTCTCTATGCATACTCACAGGACTCACACACCATGACACTCCAACACACACATAACATGCACACACATTTATACTGACTCTACACACATACAATCATAGTTTACGCTGCTGCTACCCGTGCTACTACACCTGCATTGCTTGCTGTTTGGGGTTTTAGGCTGGGTTTCTGTACAGCACTTTGAGATATCAGCTGATGTAAAGAAGGGCTATATAAACACATTTGATTTGATTAGATTTTATCATATATCCTGATGTCACGCCCTGACCATAGCGAGCCCTCGGTTCTCTATGGTGTTTAGGTCAGGGCGGCAGGGTAGCCTAGTGGTTAGAGTGTTGGACTAGTAGCCGGAAGATTGCAAGTTCAAAACCCCGAGCTGACGAGGTACAAATCTGTTGTTCTGCCCCTGAACAGGCAGTTAACCCACTGTTCCTAGGCCGTCGTTGAAAATAAGAATTTGTTCTTAACTGACTTGCCTGGAAAAATAAAGGTAAAAAAATTTAAATAAAGAGCGTGACTAGGGGGGTCATTTATTTTCTATGCAGCTGGTTTGTATGGTTCCCAATTAGAGGCAGCTGGTAATCGTTGCCTCTAATTGGGGATCATATTTAGGAAGCCCTTTCTCCCACCTGCTTTGTGGGATATTGTTTTTGAGTGAGTGCATGTAGCATTACGTTTGTTCACGGTCTGTGTTTGTTTATTGTTTAGTTTAGAAGTTTCAGTTTAAATAAATATTTGGAACTCAAATCACGCTGCGCCTTGGTCCGTCTTTCCATACGATCCTGATGCCTAGTCACCTTACCCCTATACATACAGTATCTACCGCTATCACTCCAGTATCCCTTCACATTGTAAATATGGTACTGGAACTGACCTTGTATATACAAAGGTATTCGGACACCCCTTCAAGTTAGTAGATTCGACTATTTCAGCCATACCCGTTGCTGATAGGTGTATAAAATCGAGCACACAGCCATGCAATCTCCATAGACAAACATTGGCAGTAGAAGTGCTCAGTGACTTTCAACATGGCACTTTCATAGGATGCCACCTTTCCAGCAAGTCAGTTAGTAGAATTTCTGTAATGAATGAATAATGGTCTAATAATTGGCCCCTTAGTTCCAGTGAAGTGAAGTCTTAACGCTACATCATGCAAAGACATTCTAGACGATTCTGTGTTTCCAATTCCCTTGAGCCAGGCCTAAAGGCCCAACATCAGTGCCCGACCTCACTAATGCTCCTGTGGCTGAATGGAAGCAAGACCCCGCAGCAATGTTCCAACATCTAGTGGAAAAGCCTTCCAAGAAGAGTGGAGGCTGTTATAGCAGCAAAGAGGAGACCAACTTCATTTGAATGGCCATGATTTTTGGAACGAGATGTTCGATGAGCAGGTGTCCACATACTTTTGGTCACGTTGTGTAGCTTCTCACTTTCTCTGTTCTATCTTATGTTATTTTTAGTGCTACATTGATATTGATTACTGCATTGTTGGGTTTTAGATGGCAAGAAAAGGCATTTCACTGTACTTGTGCACGTGACATTAAAAAAAAACTTTAGGCTTGAGCTACTGTCTCTGTATACCATCTGTGCCTCTCCTCCGTCTCTGTCTGCAGCCCATACCTCCCTCGTCTGTGGAGCAGTCCCAGGTTTGGCTAGCCGTCAATGAGGATGGACTGTGTGTGCTTGACTATACCATGGTAAGTGTGTGTTTATCTACATGTTTATATGTCTGCTTCCTTAGCTCATTTACCATAGAGTAAGTGATTATTAACTGTAATCCAACCATGTGGCATTACTGGTACTAAAAGTGGCCACAAGGGGGGGCGTGTTTTGTTGCTTCAGTACCCACAGCCAGTGGTCAGAGGACCACCATCAGAAGAAATCTCTTGAACAGATAATGACATCATATTTCAACCATTAATTTACCTTCATTACACTTTTTTTTTTAAAGACAACAACCTTTCAGAATCCAACCAAAAGTTTTATGCTTTTGGTATTCTCTAATTCCTTTTTTAATCGGGCACAATCTTAGTTTATATTCAGAGCACTTAAGGTTTGGGGTTTCTCTTCTCTCTTTACCAGTCTGCCTGTTGCCAGACCACAGGGGCAGAAGCTTGTTGATCTACTGGTCTGGAATGATTTTCTACTGCAGCGTTTGAAACACCAGATCCCCACAGGGAAACAGAAACTGCTGGCCTACAATTTTACCAGACATGGGTTCAATTCAAATACTATTTGAAAGCATTTGAAATACTTAAGCTGGGCTTGATTAACCTGGCCTGGGTTTATAAAACCAATGAAAAGGACCCGAAAGTGCAAATCCCACCCATCTGGTTCTCAAGGCAGTTTAGAGAAAAGGGCCAAAGTATTTGCAAGATTTCAAATAGTATATGAAACCAGATCTGGGTCTACCCAGAGATCAAAATGCTGACTGAGATATAAACAACGTTAAACTTAAAACACTATAATTATCTTAGCCGTATTCCTGTGTCATTTCTAGTTTGGCGTCCTTTCATGCTCCAATACATTTACTAGTTCTTAGGGAGAAAATAAGGAAAATACACAATAAAGTATTAGAAATTATGTCTGGCTGCTTCATTGGTTCATGCTCAATTTGCCTGTTGAGAAAACAATAACAAGAAACCTGGCCTGTACCAGGAAGAGAGATGAGACAGATTACTGAAAGGAAAATTCCACTCAAAAACTATCTTTTGGTACTTGTTTCATTAGTCCACTGTTGATACAGTCCCAAAATGTTTTGCATGTCAGCAATCAACTTTCAAAATACAGAAAGTGTCACAGTATGATGAGTTTTGCATCATCATTTTGGGACAGTATCAACAGTGGACTAATTAAACAAATACCAAAATATTGTTTTTGAGTGGTATTTTCCTTTAAGGGCTTTTTACACTACTGAACCGAACAAGCCAAACGTGAAAAGATCAGAGTCATCAAAGTCAAAAGAGTACAATTTGTTTTCCTATTCACATACATACAGTGCCAGTCAAAAGTTTGGACACACCTATTTCAAGGGTCTTTATTTTATTTAGACTATTTTCTACATTGTAGAATTATAGTGAAGACATCAAATGCCAAGAGTTTGCAAAGCTGTCATCAAGGCAAAGGGTGGCTACTTTGAAGAATCTAAAACATATTTTGATTTGTTTAACACTTTAATGGTAACTACATGATTCCATATGTGCTATGTCATAGTTTTGATGTCTTCACTATTATTCTACAATGTAGAAAATAGTACAAATTAAGAAAAACCCTGGAATGAGTAGCTGTGTACCAAACTTTTGACTGGTACTGTATTTAAACAACTGAAATAAATCATCCATTCCTTTACAGCACCTTCTGGTCATGTACTCCTACCAATCAGTGATCACCTTTGGCGGTTGCCGTGACGACCTGATGGTGGTAGTGAGCCAGACCAAAGAGCAGGGTGGAGGGAAGAAGAGTGTGGAGAAACTGGTCTTCGCTATGGCTAAACCCAAGGTAAAGATACCTAGTCGTCTCTATTGCTAAACCCAAGGTTTATTTCACATGTCTGGGAATACAGATATGCATCTGTTGGTCACATATACCTTAACAAAAAGTAGGTGAGTAAATCAGAAAACCAGTCAGTATCTGGTGTGACCACCTCATGCAGCATTGATCAGGCTGTTGATTGTGGCCTGTGGAATGTCCCACTCTTCTTCAATGGCTGTGCGAAGTTGCTGAATATTGGCGGGAACTAGAACACGCTGTCGATCCAGAGCATTCCAATCATGCTCAATGGGTGACATTTCTGGTGAGTATGCAGGCTATGGAAGAATTAGTTAGTGGTTTGTATTCATGTATGCCAAGGAAGACAGGCTTCCCCCCAAAATGTACCAAATAATTCATCTTTCGTCTCCCTGTGGTTCATAATTTTCCTTAAATTATCATGATTCTGAATGTATCTCACTTGAGAAAGCATCCGAGTGAGCAAAACAGCGCCCCTCTGTTTCTATATGTGTAGGCCATCTATCTGATGCTGTCTGGTCATAATGAGTATGACGTTGTTGCCACCCGTAGCATTGAATGCAAAGGGAAGCCAGCGAGCATTTGGGATCCCTTGACAAAAAAAGTGAAAAATAATACCCAATCAGCGTTGAGCTAAACTGAGCGAGCTCAACTGTGAATGATCCTGGCCCACCTGGTTTAGGGAAGCCATCTTGGATTTGGCGTAACTCCTATCAAATTGCATTGAGAGCATACGTCATGGACAGAAACAAATTGAACTGTTGCATCTCGTTGTGTTGTTGTCCTCCAGTGGCTAGCTAGCTTGGTAAAATTGGCACTTACCTATATTAGCCATGGATGGAGATAGGGATTTGGACTAATTATCCATACTGGCCAATGATTATAATGGTAACTCTGATCCAATCATAAATTCATATATTGTGCCCCTGGCCTGAGAGGATGGAAGTTCAATATGTAGCTAGATGTAGAAGGCAAATGCTAACTAGCTAATGTTGCCCATGAAAGGAAGTTAGGCTAGCGACCAAACATTTTTGCCAGGTAGCCTTCGACAACAAAAAAATATAAGTGTGTGTCCTTGTTTTCCATGAAAACATACATGAAATGAGTTGCAAAATGAATAGGAAAGTCAAGACGTTGACAAGGTTATAAATAATGCTTTTTTTAGTTTAAATAATAATTGTGTCCTTCAAACTTTGCTTGTGTCAAAGAATTCTCCATTTGCAGCAATTACAGCCTTGCAGACCTTTGGCATTCTAGTTGTCAATTTGTTGAGGTAATCTGAAGAGATTTCACCCCAAGTTTCCTGAAGCACCTCCCACAACAGCTCAATAGGGTTGAGATCAGGTGACTGCTGGCCACTCCATTATAGACAGAATACCAGCTGACTGCTTCAACCCTAAATAGTTATTGCATAGTTTGGAGCTGTGCTTTGGGTCATTGTCCTGTTGTAGGAGGAAATTGGCTCTAATTAAGCGCCATCCACAGTCTATGGCATGGCGTTGCAAAATGGCGTGATAGCCTTCCTTCTTCAAGATCCCTTTTACCCTGTACAAATCTCCCACTTTACCAGCACCAAAGCACCCCCGGACCATCACATTGCCTCCACCATGCTTGACAGATCTTTTCATTTTTTTCTGCCCGTCTCACAAATGTTCTTCTTTGTGATCCGAACACCTCAAACTTAGATTAGTCTGTCCATAACACTTTTTTCCAATCTTCCTCTGTCCAGTTTCTGTGTTCTTTTGCCCATCTTAATCATGTATTTTTATTGGCCAGTCTGAGATATGGCTTTTTCTTTGCAACTCTGCCTAGAAGGCCAGCATCCCGGAGTCGCCTCTTCACTGTTGACGTTGAGACTGGTGTTTTGCGGGTACTATTTAATGAAGCTGCCAGTTGAGGACTTGCAAAAGTCAGTTTCTCAAACTAGACACTAATGTACTTGTCATCTTGCTCAGTTGTGCACCGGGGGCCTCCCACTCCTTTTTCTATTCTGGTTAGAGCCCGTTTACGCTGTTCTGTGAAGGGAGTAGTACACAGCGTGTTACGATATCTTCAGTTTCTTTGCAATTTCTCGCATGAAATAGCCTTCATTTCAAGAACAAGAATAGACTGTCGAGTTTCAGAAGAAAATCTTTGTTTCTGGACATTTTGAGCCTGTAATCGAATCCAAAAATGCTGATGCTCCAGATACTCAACTAGTCTAAACAAAGGCCAGGTTTATTGCTTTTTAATCAGTACAACAGTGAAAACAGTGAATACGATTAGTGGATAATTATCGTCATGGACCACAACAGCTCTGCCAACTTTCAGTCAGTCAATAGGATCTTACCGTGCAGAAAGCCAGTGTGAAAAGTGGGAGGTGAGCTCCTGCTATGTTGCGCGGTCCACAAGCAGCAACCAGAGGGTCATGGGTTCAATTCCCACAGGGATCACATCACTATACCTTAAATAGCTTTGGATAAAATCTCATATTACGTGATATAATAGCAAGGTTACCCTCCACTGCCTTGGGCAGATGTAGAAAGCAGGTTGATCCTCGATTTTATTTCATCTGTTCTGCCTCAGAGGAGCCAACGGGAGCGATTCAAAGAAACACAAATAAATGACCAGTGCACTGAAATCGTCTTTAAAAGGTGATTTTGGTTTGAGCCATCAGTTGTTAATCTGTGTTGGGTTGATGCCTGGCCTAAGCATACAGTAGAGTCAATTTACTACTGTAGGACGTGCTAATAAGGCCCTGCTGTATTCGTGACAGGTTGCTCAATATCAAGTCATTTCTATGGTTTTCTCATTGGCTTTAAACTGAACTTCTAAATGTGAGCATATGGGCATCCAAGCTCCCTTGGATCAAGTGAAATTCAATAACTCTGTCTTCTCCTCTCCCCTCCCGCCTTCTCCTTCTGTCCTCGGCTCTCTCCTCCTCTCTCTCCCCTGCACGGTCTCCCTCTGTCCTCCCTCCCTCTTCTCTCCTCCCAGATCCTGGAGTTGACTCTGTTAATGGCCAGCTATATTAACTACTGGACCCCCATCCTCCCTGGGGCCCAGAACCAGTCCCCAGGACCCTGCTCCCCTCTGGGGCCCCGTGGAGCTGGGGCTGAGGCCAGGAAGATGTGGGACGTGGATAGCAGACACTTTCCCTCCATGACCTACACAACCAAAGGACCCACTCTACTGTGAATACAGAAACAACAATCAACCCCCTGTTCCAGTGCATCTCTGGGAAAACATGGTCATGTTCCTTAGCCAATGAATGGAAGAAAACTGACTGAAACAAGGAGGATCTATACCTGGACATGTCAAATAAGAAATGCTCATTTTTGTTTTCCCATTTCAAACAGTTTTGCGACAGTGTACCCTACTGAACATGATCCAGGACTGAGAAACTACAGGGTATTGTGGGAGTGGTACAGAAGATATTTAGCTCCACAAACATTACGTTACACCTGAAAATGGCCATTGTTTTATTTTGCCCTCATTCCCTCTGGCCAGGAGTGGATTCTATTGCATATACACGTGACATTTATTTTTAACCATGATGAATGGGAGATCGTCGTTTGTGGAAGGGGACCATAGATAAAAGGGGTAATAGTTGGTCGGGAAAAGTGGGAGAGGATATTGTTTGTGGTTCATATGAAGATGTCGCTCTTCGAATGTCTGTGTTTTAGTCTTTAGATTGTTGTGTTTATTCCTGTAACAAGAGTGTTCACCTCTGCTTAATTTACAAAAATATGCTCACGTTTGCGGACTATTTGAAAAACAATTGAGCCTTGAAAAATGAGATTTACAGTGTGGGATCACTATAAAGGACCAACACACACAACTTGTTGACCTTGGTAGTCTGGCCATTAGCTATACAATGAGAAATAATAAGCTTCTCCCTCCTCATTTAAACCTGAACTCTCCCACACCCCCACCCTTGTCTGTTCCAGAGAGTGTATGCCAAATGGCACCCTATTCCCTTTATAGTCCACTACATGCAACGCATCCACTGTCTTTTGTTAAAGGGAAAAAAGCTGTTTGTTTTTTTAAAAGAGGAAAATACTGTTGATTTCTTCTGGCTCTTTGCTTACCTAATATGGATTGGACTAACGTTATTTAACATTAAACCAGTACAGAATAATTATAATATTCAAGAAATCAAATTGTACTTGATTTTTTTTCATCAAAGAATTGAACAAAATGTATGACTTTTATAGAAAACACCAGGCCAGGGCCTGAGGAGGAACCATCAAAGCTCTATAACGTATAATACAAGTGATGATTGTACCATTTTGACCAAGCAATGTTTTTAGAACCGTTTTGACCACATAATGGTTATCAATATATTTTTTAAAGATTATAGTGAAGAATAGAAATAGAGATGGAATACAATGTGTGATGTGTCTGTGAGATGTATGAACTCATTGGGTGGCATGTTCCTACTGAAGAAGCAGCAGCTGTTCTTCCTGGGGTCCACACAAAACGTAGAACGTGACATAATACAGAACACTAATGGACAGGAACAGCAACACAAATTTAAACGAACAACGCTACGGCAATACAATGGAAGGTCATGAGAACACAGCCAGGTAGGACGGATTACATGGAGAGGTCCAGCCACATACGACTGGTACGATTACAGATATTCAAATGTTATTAGTGACTTGAATTGTTTTGGATCAAACCACTTGTTTTTTGTATTTATTTCATTTTTGGTATTTGTGGCTTTTTTTTGTATGCTGTAAATTATGTTTGGCAGAACGGTTAGGTTTTCAACTGAAACATTCAAAACTGACAATGACTTTGTGTGTCTAAAGTAGCTGAATAGTTTAACTTGACAGTTTTACACTGTACGAATGCAGTATGATTTGCGAATTAGGGATGTTAAGTCAATGAAACAAGATTTCTATACGATGTGCTTAGCTGTTATTGAGATCCTGTGTTTAAAATCAAATAAACCGTACAATCTACACAACTGTTTTGTGTGATACATTTTCAATTCCACTTTCAAGGGACATTGAGCCCCATAATTATTTCTCAATGTGGGAAATAATCCTACATTTTTAGCCTAATTGGAAAATATGTTGACGTTGAAAAAAGTGCTTAAATCCAGTATGATGGAATTTGGCATGGCTTTGACCTAGGAAACATTACGAAAGACTTGAAACATACTGGCGAATACAATACGCTTGTTCTTATCTTGTTTTGTTGTTTTTTTACACCCAAACTATCCACATACATTGGCAAATGTGCCAGTGTGATGTACAGTAGGCTATGCATTGTGCATATATGTTGACGTAGGTGGGGTTTGGTAGCTAGGGTGGTAGTTGCTCTGATTTGCTTCATCCAAACAGGTCAAAGTGGTAATGATGTTTTGCTGCCAACAGCATTGCTACAAATCGTTCTCTTTTTATTGAGTGATTTCTCAAAACCTCATGTTTTTGTAGTTACTCTAATATGACCAACAATTATAGTAATTACTGTACACTGCCAACTTAGGAAAAAGACAATTGTTTGTCATTGTTTTTGCTTTCTGTTGAAGAGGATGGACGCATAGTTTGTTGTAGGTTTGGCCATTCCGTAACGTTGCTTTTGTGTTTGTCTCTATTTTAGCCTTTATGATTTTAAATAGCAGTGTTTTTCTTTAGGCCCTATGGGGGAAATTCAGACCAAAGTTACGCATGTATAAATGGAACTGTTCCCCTTTTTCTGCACTTTTCTCCCTATGCGTTTCTGACCTTCAACCTATGCACGGGGGTAAATGTCAACAAGGCAAAGAGACATGCCAAATGTTTTAATCATAGGCCCCAACTGTTTCCTTAAATGTGTAGGCTATCAGTAGCGGCCTTATGTAATAAGCATTTATATATAACTTTTCATTTAGTTTTTGTTCCCTTCCCTGCATTAGTATCATTCCATTACATTCTTTGATTCAGCCAACCTTTAATTCTTTCCCCTGTAAAACACTGTCACGTCCTTGTGGTTTTGGCTGAGGGTCAAGTAATAGTGGATACTAGGCCAAATACAAATCATAGTAAAAAAACAAATGTGGACATGTAGGTTTAATAAATCATTATGGAGCTCATTATGGAGCTCATTATGGCGCTCAAACCTGAACTTGACGCATGGTACAAGACTTGGCATTTGCCATCACACAGTTCCATGATCAGTGCAGGCAATTAGGGTATATTTATTATATCGTACCATTGCATACTATTCTCCATAGTATAAATATAGTGTAGGCTACATTACTTCCAATGTTACCATTGATGAACTGAACGTGGCAACTTTCAGAATTAATCAAAGCAACTTTTTGGGGTTTGTGCGTAAAAGCTCAATTTTTTTCCAGTAGGATCGGTGATTTTTCCCTAAACATAAATAATGTGTAATAATGTGTACATATGTTTTCATGGCTATCTTTCTGTGTTCTGAGCGCTTTCTCCATAGTCTACATTTTAGTCTTGTGCCAATCAAATTCTAATTAAAGGTACACCATATTTAAAGGAATTACTTGGAAGAAATTAACAGAAAAACTAATTGAACAAAAACTCCCTGATTAAATTGGTAGGCTACCCAGTGGGTGTGTTTTCTGGGGTTTAATTAAATGTATTCAGAGAAGGTTTTCCCATCTCCACAGAGGAACTCTATAGCTCTGTCAGAGTGACCATTGGATTCTTGGTCACCTCCTTGACCAAGGCCCTTCTCCCTCAATTGCTCAGTTTGGCTGGGCAGCCAGCTCTAGGAAGAGTCTTGGTGGTTCCAAACTTCTTCCATTTAAGAATGATGGAGGCCACTGTGTTCTTGGGGACCTTCAATGCTGCAGAAATGTTTTGGTACCTGTTACAGGAATTAAATTCCTTTATGTTTTATTTAACCAATTCAATTAAACACTCTGCCCACTCCTAAGAATTTGTAAGACCCTTATTTGCATAAAATGGACAGAGACCAGTCTCAAAATCAATCAGTAGCGTTTATTCTCGAGAGTACTGAACACGATACAGTTTACCACAGGTTATAAACTGAAAATGATGTCATTAGTTTTCGAACTGTCCCGTCTCTTCTCCACTCTGGTACAATGGCAGTATAGTTCTCAAGCCTTCCTACATCGACTCCCACCAGTATAGATAATTTATGACTGAGCCAAGGTCTTCCTGTGTAGATAAGCATTCTAGCCAGTTCATTCGTTTCTACCAAGGAACAGACAGTCATTGTTCTAATTCTTGATTATAATTACACACATTATATTCAGTACTAGGATTAAAATAAAATTCATACATCTATACAGTAACATAATAGTATTCTGATTAGTCAGTCCTGATTGAAATGTATACATAATTAGTCATTATTGATTAAAAAAAAATCCCTTAACAGTACCCTTCCCCAGATCTGTGCCTCAACACAATCCTGTCTCTGAGCTCTACGGACAATTTCTTTGACCTCATGGCTTGGTTTTTGCTCTGACATGCAACTGTCAACTGTGGGACCTTATATAGACAGGTGTGTGCCATTCCAAATCATGTCCAATCATTGAATTTACCACAGGTTGAATCCATTCAAGTTTAGAAACATCTCAAGGATGATCAATGGAAATAGGATGCAGCCCAAGTCTCATAGCAAAGGGTCTGAATACTTATGTAAAAAAGGTATTTCTGTTTTTATTTTTAATAAATTAGCAATAATTCTAAAAAACTGTTTTCACTTTATAATTATAGGGTACGGTGTGTAGAATTATAAGGGAAAACAATAATTTAATCCATTTTAGAATAAGGCTGTAACGTGGAAAAAGTTAAGGGGTCTGAATAATTTCCGAATGCTCTGCACATGTGTATTTAATACACAGCCCAAAACAAATACTTTTATTTGAATATTTAAATGGTTATAAAAACCAAATGTATTATTATTTATCTATTTCACCTTTATTTAACCAGGTAGGTGTCACGCCCTGGCCTTAGTTATCTTTGTTTTCTTTATTATTTTGCTTAGGTCAGGGTGTGAGATGGGGGTTTTATGTGTTTTGTCTTGTCCAGGGGTTTGTATGTTTATGGGGCTGTTTCCTGTCTAGGCAAATTGTATGTCTACGGTTGCCTAGATTGGTTCTCAATTAGAGGCAACTGTCTATCGTTGTCTCTGATTGGGAACCATATTTAGGCAGCCATATTCTTTGGGTATTTTGTGGGTGATTGTTTCCTGTGTCAGTGTTTGTGCCACACGGGACTGTTTCGGGTTTTCACGGTTCTTGTTTTGTAGTTGTGTTCATGTTGAGTTTTCCTATTAAAACCATTGACACTTACCACGCTGCATTTTGGTCCGATCCTTGTTTCACCTCTTCAGAGGAGGAAATCAGCCGTGACAGTAGGCCAGTTGAGAACAAGTTTTCATTTACAACTGCGACCTAGCCAAGATAAAGCAAAGCAGTGAGACAAAAAACAACACATAGTTACACACATGGGATAAACAAACGTACAGTCAATAACACAATAGAAAGTCTGCATACAGTGTGTGCAAATGAAGTAAGGAGGTAAGGCAATAAATTGGCCAATAGTGGCGAAGTTATTACAATTTAACAATTGACACTGGAGTGAAAGATGTGCAGATGAGGATGTGCAAGTAGAAATACTGGTGTGCAAAAAAAAGAGCAGAAAAAAAACGAAAAACAAATATAGGGATGAGGTAGGTAGTTGGTTAGATGGGCTATTTACAGATGGGCTGTGTACAGCTGCAGTGATCAGTAAGCTGCTCTGACATCCAATGCTTGAAGTTAGTGAGGGAGATATAAGTCTCCAACTTCAGTATTTTTTGCAATTTGTTCCAGTCATTGGCAGCAGAGAACTGAAAGGAAAGGCGGCCAAAGTAGGTGTTGGCTTTGGGGATGACCAGTGAGATACAGTGGGGCAAAAAAGTATTTAGTCAGCCACCAATTGTGCAAGTTCTCCCACTTAAAAAGATGAGAGAGGCCTGTAATTTTCATCCATGACATGCAAATAGCTATACTTATTTTCCACCATCATTTGCAAATATATTCATAAAAAATCCTACAATGTGATTTTCTGGATTTCATTTCTCATTTTGTCTGTCATAGTTGAAGTGTACCTATGATGAAAATTACAGGCCTCTCTCATCTTTTTAAGTGGGAGAACTTGCACAATTGGTGGCTGACTAAATACTGTTTTGCCCCACTGTATACATGCTGGAGTGCGTGCTACGGGTGGATGTTGCTATGGTGACCAGTGAGCTGAGATAATGCAGAGCTTTACCTAGCAAATACTTTTGATGACCTGGAGCCAATGGGTTTGGCGACGAATATGTAGCGAGGACCAGACAACGAGAGCATACAGGTCGCAGTGGTGGGTAGTATATGGGGCTTTGGTGACAAAACGGATGGCACTGTGATAGACTGCATCCAATTTGCTGAGTAGAGTGTTGGAGGCTATTTTGTAAATGACATTGCCGAAGTCAAGGATCGGAAGGATAGTCAGTTGTACGAGGGTATGTTTGGCAGCATGAGTGAAGGAGGCTTGTGAAATAGGAAGCCGATTCTAGATTTAATTTTGGATTGGAGATGCTTAATATGAGTCTGGAAGGAGAGTTTACAGTCTAGCCAGACACCTAGGTATTTATAGTTGTCCACATATTATAACTCCGAACCGTCCAGAGTAGTGATGCTAGGCGGGCGGGAGGGTGCGTGCAGCGATTGGTTGAAGAGCGTGCATTTAGTTTTACTAGCGTTTAAGAGCAGTTGGAGGCCATGGAAGCAGTGTTGTAATGGCATTGAAGCTCGTTTGGAGGTTTGTTAACACAGTGTACAAAGAAGGGCCATATGTATACTGAATGGTGTCGTCTGTGTAGAGGTGGATCAAAGAATCATCCGCAGCAAGAGCGACATCATTGATATTTACAGAGAAAAGAGTCGGCCCGAGAATTGAACCCTGTGGCACCCCCATAGAGACTGCCAGAGTTCTGGACAACAGGCCCTCCGATTTGACACACTGAACTCTATCTGAGAAGTAGTTAGTGAACCAAGCAAGGCAGTCATTAGAGAAACCAAGGTTGTTGAGTCTGCCGATAAGAATACGGTGATTGACAGAGTTCAAAGCCTTGAGCAGGTCGATGAAGACGGCTGCACAGTACTGTTTTTTATCGATGATATGATATATTATGATATAATTTAGGACCTTGAGCATGGCTGAGGTGCACCCGTGACCAGCTCGGAAACCGGATTGCAATGCGAAGAAGGTATGGTGGGATTCGAGATGGTCGGAGATCTGTTTGTTCACTTGGCTTTCAAAGACTTTAGAAAGGCAGGGCAGGATGGATATAGGTCTGTAACAGTTTGGGTCTAGAGTGTTTCCCCCTTTGAAGAGGGGGATGACCGCGGCTGCTTTCCAATCTTTATGAATCTCAGACGATACGAAAGAGAGGTTGAATAGACTAGTAATAGGGGTTACGACAATAGTCTACCAAATTGTAGGGTGAGTATTGGTAAAGTGGGACACTTTCTGAAAATGTAATTTCTTGAACACCTTACAGATTCAGCCCGTTGTCTTAACCCCCAACATGATACCATTCTAAATAGCTTAAGAACTCTACTACACTATACAAAATATTGTCTTTTTTCAGCCAATATTGGGAAATTTGGACAACTTGATTGGCAAAAATGGGACACAATTATTTATTGTAAAGAAGGAGAAATGAGCGTATATGAGTCATTTCTATATTTCAATGGTAAAATAAAATAATTCGTACAAATTAAATATATATTTTTGGAAATTAGCTATTTTTGTGGAACAATAATCATTGTCATTTGTTGTTAGTATTATTATTTAATTAGTATTATTAATATCATCATACTTGAATATAATTATATTATGTAGTAATTGTGTAGCCTATAAATTTATTAAATTAATTATACTGAATAAAAATCTAAACACAACATGTAAAGTGTTGGTCCCATGTTTCATGTGCTGAAATAAAAGATCCCAGAAATGTTCCATTTGCACAAAAAGCTTATTTCTCTCAAATGTTGTGCACATATTGTGTTTACATCCCTGGTAGTGAGCATTTCTCCTTAGCCAAGAGAATCCATCTACCTAACAGATGTGGCATATCAAGAAGCTGATTAAACAGCATCATTATTACACAGGTGCACCTTGTGCTGGGGACAATTAAAGGCCACTCAAAAATGTGCAGTATTGTCACACAACACAATGCCACACATGTTTCAAGTTTTGAGGGAGTGTGCAATTTCATGCTGACTGCATGAATGTCCACCACATGCAGACCACATGTTACCACTCCAGCCCAGGACCTCAACATCTGGTTTCTTCACCTGCGAGATTGTGTGAGACCAGCCACCCAGCCAGCTGATGAAAACTGAGGAATATTTCTGTCTGTAATAAAGCCCTTTGTGGGGAAAAACTAATTCTGACTGGCTGGGCCTGGCTCCCCAGTAGGTGGGCCTATGCCGTCCCAGGCCCACCCATGGCTCCGCCCCTGCCCAGTCTTGTGAAATCCATAGATTAGTGCCAAATTAATATATTTCAATTGACTGATTTCCTTATATGAATTGTAGCTCAGTAAAATCGTTGTAAATTGTTGCATGTTGCGTTTATATTTTTGTTCATTATACATTTAGGCTTATCAGCTCAACATTCTCAACATTAAACTCTAGTGGACATTTTGTTGAATGCAACCAGAAAGACCCCCTCACCCCTCAACAATTCCAATGACTGTTTTATTGTCACCCTAGTCAAATACTTCAAAATAAACGTTTTTAGTCATATACCTGTATGGTTATGAATATAGCTTGCTAGGGTTTTTTTTTTAAGTTGGTGAAGTCATATCTTTCTAAGTAAAATCCAGCTATGCTAGCTTTCACTATCAAGCTAGCTGATTGCAAATTTGAGGAAAATTAAATTGATCCTATTTAAAAATGGATTTCTGTTAAGAAACATGTATTTCACAAACCTCCCCCCAAAAATTCTCAATTATTTGACAGTAACAGGGTGTCCCAGTTTGACAGTGGGCGATTGGCATACTGGTGAGAGCATTGTTTACATCAGAAGGCTATATATCATTTTACTTACTATCATGCCGCTTGAGACGTGTGCCACGCCCACTCTGATGACGGTTTACCCATTGAACCCGTTTACAGAGAGGGGGTGATGCGAGAAGATAGTACTCCGCCCAAAATCTGTCCGCGTGAGATAGGCCCTTTTTCGGATAGAGGTCTATGGAGAGACTGTTGAATTATGTGAGGCTTATTTGATCGAATAGAAGTTTCGTAATGTTTAGGCTGTTACAAAAACGACGTATTGCACACATGTTTTATTTATTTAACTAGGCAAGTCAGTTAGGAACAAATTCTTATTTACAATGACGGCCTAGGAACGGTGGGTTAACTGCCTTGTTCAGGGGCAGAACGACATATCTTTTACCTTGTCTGCTCGGGGCCCAAGGCTCTAACCACTAGGCTACCTGCCGCACCATGACAGCTTAGGTATCACACTATGTTAGTAACTTAACAAATACTAACCCTATTTGAGATTATTTTCAAATACTTATTTCAAATACATGGTTTAAATGCATGGGAGTGTATTTGAGTCAGTGTATTTGAGTATCTTTCCATGTGTATTTCCAAATACATTAAAATATCTAATTACTTTTAAAAATACTTACTTCAAATGTATGTTAAAGTAATTGAGGTATTTTAAATAGTATTTGAACCCGGGTCTGGACAGTAGTCTGCCATAATACGCATGTTCCTCTGAATTACAACGTCTGTATCACCACCTGGTATGGCAACTGCACTATCCGCAAGGTTGTCTAGAGGTTGGTGTGGTCTGCCCAGCACATCACCAGGGGCACACTGCCTGCCCTCCAGGACATCTACAGCACCCGGTGTCACATGAAGATAATCAAGGACCTCAGCTACCTGAGCCACGGCCTGTTCACCTCGCTATCAACCAGAAGGCGAGGTCAGTACAGGTGCATCAAAACTGGGAAAAGAGACTGAAAAACAGTAAATATCCATCACTAGCTGACCTCCACCCAGTACCCTGCCCTGAACTTAGTCACGGTCACTAGCTGACTACCACCTGGTTTCTCAACCTTGCACCTTCGAGGCTGTGGCCCTATGTACATCTGTCCTTTGGTCTGATGAGTCCAAATTTGAGATTTTTGGTTCCAACCGCTGTGTCTTTGTAGGACCCAGAGTAGGTGAATGGATGATCTCCACATGTGTGGTTCCCACCGTCAAGCATGGAGGAGGAGGTGTGATGGTGCTTTACTGGTGACACTGTCTGCGATTTATTTAGAATTGAAGGCACACTTAACCTGCTTTATTCTTCATCCACCAAACTTTATTTGGCACTATGCATTCGGGGAGGAAGCGTTCTCCTGGCATCCGCCAAACCCAGATTTGTGTGTCGGACTGTCAGATGGTGAAGCCGGGTAAGCCTACACGAAACACAGCCCTTATTTTAAGTGTTTCTTAAAATCCCTATGGGAAAATCTATTGTGGAAAAACGTTTAGAACCATTTCCCTGTTTGACCGCTAGGTTTTATGGGTATTATGACCTCCACTGTGGGCTCTATAACAACTATCATGGCATTATTTTTTGCATAGCCTATAACTTAAACTTGAGGTTATATGTTTTGAGTTTTTATTGTAGGCTATGCTGTTACATCATGCACCACTACCGTAGAAACCTTACCATCGTCAAGGTTAAAATTAAACTGAGCGTGTCGAGTAAGGCTACACCATAAAGAATGATAGAGGCCTCTTGTGGACAGAAGGCCATTTTAGCGCCATTTAGGGCTTCCATTTTAACGTAGCCAACTGGGTGGGACTTCCAACTTCATTGGCTGATCCCTCCCGATACCCATTCTGCACAGTTACAAATGAGTTCTCTATCTATCTCTATGGGCTACACAACTCGGAAATGCATCATTTTGCTATTGCGCTGGTCAACGTTACGCTCGAAGCGAAATTGACAAGCCGCAGAATATGTCCATAGCGAGTTTCTATTGGATAAATTCAGGTAGGTCCCGCCCCGTTTCGTGTTCTTCCGTTTAAAACACGTTTTTCAACAGAATCGGTGTTATGAATATGCCCAAGCTGTCATTTCTGATCCACTAACAGGTAAACCCGAAGTTTGAATAGCCTGAAATTGCAGTTGCCCGTGTTTGGGACATACTCGACACTTTGGTCACCCCCCAAAAAATCACTAGGTCATAGTTACACATTGTATTTCACCACGTTGAAATGAACTTACTGTAGATTTTGTATCGCGTTTTTCTGGAAGGTATGTCAGTGAACTCATGTTGATGTGATGTGTGCTTTTGCAGGCAGACTAACGAAACAACATGACATCCCCCAAAAAGCAAGGTTTATTACGGGAGGCATCTCACCAGATCATTGCCGGTGGATCAGCAGGTAAGACAAACTTTAGGTTAGTAACACTTTTAGTATATCAAATAATGGTCTACAATCGGTTGTAATGGTTCAAATGAATAAGCGGCTGCGCTTGTTTAAGTACATTTTCCAACATGCCTACTGTAGAATGTCAGTTTTAGTGGGAATATTGCTTTCTATAATGTCTATCTGAATAGTTGTTTTTACTGTAGACATAATTCAAGAAGTGATATCATTGTTGTGATGAACTCTGAACTATTCAAACTGTTTTGTACCGGATGGTCTCCTTTTTTATATGCCTTCTGAAAACATTACTGTTCCGCATTGGGTTCCGCATTCCAGATTCCTTTCCACATACTGTATGCGGCTGCTTGTTGGTTTATGAAAATGTGTGCATGCAAGTCCCTCTCCCGTCAACGCCTCTAGAATTCAATCACCCCCCCCCCCCCAATATATATACGGTTGAAGTCGGAAGTTTACATACACTTAGGTTGGAGACATTAAAACTCGTTTTTCAACCACTCCACAAATTTCTTGTTAAACTATAGTTTTGGCAAGTTGGTTAGGACATCTACTTTGTGCATGACACAAGTAATTTTTCCAAGAATTGTTTAGACAGATCATTTCACTTATAATCCAATGTTTCACAATTCCAGTGGTTCAGACGTTTACATACACTAAATTGACTGTGCCTTTAAACAACTTGGAAAATTCCAGAAAATTATGTCATGGCTTAAGAAGCTCCTGATAGCCTAATTGACATCATTTGAGTCAATTGGAGGCCTACCTTCAAACTCAGTGCCTCTTTGCTTCAGCCAAGACCTCAGAAAAAAATTGTAGACCTCCACAAGTCTGGTTCATCCTTGGGAGCAATTTCCAAACGCCTGAAGTTACGACGTTCATCTGTACAAACAATAGTACGCAAGTATAAACACCATGGGGCCACGCAGCCGTCATACCTCTCAGGAAGGAGACGCGTTAGGTCTCCTAGAGATTAACATACTTTGGTGCGTAAAGTGCAAATCAATCCCAGAACAACAGCAAAGGACCTTGTGAAGATGCTGGAGGAAACCGCTACAAAAGTATCTATATCCACAGTAAAGCGAGTCCTATATTGACATATCCTGAAAGGCCGCTCAGCAAGGAAGAAGCCACTGCTCCAGAACCGCCATAAAAAAGCCAGACTACGGTTTGCAACTGCACATGGGGACAAAGATCGTACTTTAAAAAAAAAATGTCCTCTGCCCTGATGAAACAAAAATAGAACTGTTTGACCATAATGACCATTGTTATGTTTGGAGGAAAAAGGGGGAGGCTTGCAAGCCAAAGAACACCATCCCAACCGTGAAGCACGGGGGTGGCAGCATCATGTTGTGGAGGTGTTTTGCTGCAGGAGGGACTGGTGCACTTCAAAAAATAGTTGGCATCACGAGGAAAATTATGTGGATATATTGAAGCAACATCTCAAGACATCAGTCAGGAAGTTAAAGCTTGGTTGCAAATGGGTCTTCCAAATGGACAATGACTCCAAGCATACTTCCAAAGTTGTGGCAAAATGGCTTAAGGACAACAAAGTCAAGGTATTGGAGTGGCCATCACAAAGCCATGACCTCAATCCTATAGAAAATGTGTGGGCAGAACTGAAAAAGCGTGTGGGAGCAAGGAGGCCTACAAACCTGACTCAGTTACACCAGCTCTGTCAGGAGGAATGGGCCAAAAATAAATCATTCGCTCTACTATTATTCTGACATTTCACATTCTTAAAATAAAGTGGTGATCCTATTGACCTAAGACAAGGAATTTTTACAAGGATTAAATGTCTGGAATTGTGAAACTGAGTTTAAATATATTTTGCTAAGGTATATGTAAACTTCAACTGTACAGAACCAGTCAAAAGTTTGGAGTCACGTACTCATTCAAGGGTTTTTCTTTATTTTTACTATTTTCTACATTGTAGAATGATAGTGGAGACATCAAAACTATGAAATAACACATGTAATCATGTAGTAACCAAAATATGTTTGAGATTTGAGATTCTTCAAAGTAGCCACCCTTTGCCTTGATGACAGCTTTGCACACTCTTGGGATTCTCTCAACCGGCATCACCTGGAATGATTTTCCTACAGTCTTGAAGGAGTTCCCACATGCTGAGCACTTGTTGGCTGCTTTTCTTTCACTCTGCGGTCCAGCTAATCTCAAACCTTCTTAATTGGGTTGAGGTTAGGGGATTATGGAGGCCAGGTCATCTGATGCAGCACTCATCACTCTCCTTCTTGGTCAAATCGCCCTTACACAGCCTGGAGGTGTGTTGGGTCATTGTCCTGTTGAAAAACAAGGACAATGCGCAAAACAGATGGGATGGCGTATCGCTGCAGAATGCTGTGGTAGCCATGCTGGTTAAGTGTGCGTTGAATTTTGTCTATATATATATTTTATTCACTAAAGTAGTACACTGGGCCTTTAACATTCCTCTATTAGCAGACATTCTCTCTACCCCACCCTCATCACCCCCAAACTATGCTTCTATTGATTCCCTGTTTATCTGAGTTATTGCCATTTCAAGCATGCAGAAATCCATCCGGTATGATGTAGCACTGTGATAGTCACTCTCACTAGACTGATTCTCCATGTTGCTACAAACCTTACTATAATGCCAAAATGAAACATTTGTTCACAACAAAAACACTGTTCCCACATGTTGGTGTTATTTAACACTGTAAATTAAAGGAATGAGTGGTTTTGGGTGGATTTTTCCTTTTAATTGTAGTCTAGCATTTTTGGATGAAATAATAGGATTTCATTATTGATTCAAATAGATGCAGAAATACTGATATTCTTTACACTCTAATTCTTTACACTCTAATCTATATATTGTAGCCTATTTGTTCTGTGTGTAGCTTATGTTATAGGCACAGAGGTGGCACCACCGGTTCCAAAGTGGTGTGGCAAAATGTGTACTCGTCTTTTCTGGGGCCTGGAGTTTTTTCTGATCTAATGATCTGGTCAGGTAAAACTCTGGGTCCTATTCATAGGCTATGTCAAAATATTTGTATTATTATTATTATAGATAGCTTGCTTCCCTTTTAATCTGTGCTATGACTATAGGGTTGGGAGTTTTCTTGTCAGGTTATGTGAATTGGAAACACTCCTGGCCAAAGGTGGATGAAACCCTTTCAAATTATTATTCATTCTGAATTGGATATCAAATGAGCCAGAAACAACCACTTCAATGGACAGCATACTCTGTAGTTTAGCGAACTACTATAACACGGCTGAGCATTATGCAAAGAACGGTTACAATGTATTTAAATGTCTATTTCACTCTAGACACAATGTTAAACAGTGGACCTTGAAACAATAGACTTTGCAAGCTGCCTGTCTCTATTTGTGAAAGTTATGGTGGTGCTAGAATACAAATATATTCTCTCTCTCTGCATTAGATATCCATCTGTTATAGTTGGACAAATCTGTTCATATTGTCTGTGTAGACTGCTCTGTGGTGGATTTTTTTTCTCGTTTAAGACAGTGAAATTTGCACCACAAACATTTGCGAATTATCACCTGCAGTAAAAAAAAAAATATATATATATATATATATATATATATATATATATATATATATATATATATATATATATATATATATATATATATATATATATATATATATATATATATATATATATATATATATATATATATATATATATATTCCAACATTACTGGACTAACAAACTGTCTGACTCACCTTTCTCAGGAACGTCACTCACTATCCCTTAACCTTGGGTAGCAGAATCCGATCATTTCACCTTCTTTATCCTGTTCCAAACACATTTATTCGGTGAATCAAAGTTATTAATGTTAGCTGATTGCTGCATGATTGGATCAACCTAGCTAGCTAATGTTAGCTAGCTATCTACTGTAGCTAGGCTACTAAAGCTAACACTAGTAGTTTTGTTAGCTAGCTATAGATTGCATCAATGTAGCTAGTTTTAGAGGATGACTAAACTGCTTTTATTAGCTACTTTTATTAACACATACCTTGTTTTCCATTTAAAATGTGTGTTCATTCTCTCATGAGGCAAGCAACCAGGCAGGAGAGGAGCGTGAGCGAAGAAAGAAACCACGCGCATACTGCAGAGTCGAACAATGAGGTGCTGGTGAAACTACATTGATTTGTTGAGAGGTGTGGTTGATGAGGCTCTGTAGGCTGTAGCTAGAAGACCACTGTGACAGTGTGAAATCCCAGAGACAGGGTTGTATTCACTAGACCGAATAGAGGCAAACAGGCTGAAATTGGGGGGAGATACTGTGTAAACTTGTCTAATAAGAAACGCCTGCATTCTTCCCAGTTGAAAAACGTTTTTAAAAAATGTTCTATGATGTGAACTAATGAATATGTCTGGTAAAACGGGTTTGTTGCTGCTGCTTGAAAGTGACCAGATTGAAAAGTACTGGGGCAAATGCTATCTCGCGCCACGTTTTCTGGCAGCTCATTGATTATGTTTTTTTTAAAAGTTTTGTGGAGAACTTTGATGTGTGATTTGATGTGCCACCTGGTGTAGTTGTCCTCCTAGATTTTGTTTGCCATTGCTGGGTCTCAAGGAATAGGTTACAGCCAGTTCAAGCAAAACAAGGGATTTTGTTCTGTTAGGGGCTAAAGAACAAAGCACCTAGCCTGAACTCTGAAATTGGCTGGATGCCCAGAGGCCACTGACCTTGAACAGACAATAAAACACACACACCTGAAGTCAATTGTGAGATAAACACAGTGCATTCGGAAAGTATTCAGACCCCTTGACCTTTTCCACATTTTGTTACGTTACAGCCTTATTCTAAAATTTATGGGGGGGAAAAATCCTCAAATTACACACACTACCCCATAATGACAAAACTAAAATAGGTTTTTAGAAATGCTTGCAAAGATAGTAAGCATAAAAAGCAGATACCTTATTTACATAAGTATACAGACCCTTTGCTATGATTTGGAAATGCACATAAATCAAATCAAAGTTTATTTGTCACGTGCACCGAATACAACAGTGAAATGCTTACTTACAGGTCCTAACCAACAGTGCAATTTTTAAGTAAAAAATAGGTATTAGGTGAACAATAGATAAGTAAAGAAATAAAAACAACAGTAAAATAACAGTAGTCGGGCTAATTGAGGTATTATGTACATGTAAGTATGGTTAAAGTGACTATGCATATACAGTCGTGGCCAAAAGTTGAGAATGACAAATATTAATTTTCACAAAGTCTGCGGGCTCAGTTTGTATGATGGCAATTTGCATATACTCCAGAATGATCAGATAAAGAGTGATCAGATGAATTTCAATTAATTGCAAAGTCCCTCTTTGCCATGCAAATGAACTGAATCCTCAAAAAAACATTTCCACTGCATTTCAGCCCTGCCACAAAAGGACCAGCTGACATCATGTCAGTGATTCTCTCGTTAACACAGGTGTGAGTGTTGACGAGGACACGGCTGGAGATCACTCTGTCATGCTGATTGAGTTCGAATAACAGACTGGAAGCTTCAAAAGGAGGGTGGTGCTTGGAATCATTGTTCTTCCTCTTTCAACCATGGTTACCTGCAAGGAAACACGTGCCATCATCATTGCTTTGCACAAAAAGGGCTTCACAGGCAAGGATATTGCTGCCAGTAACATTGCACGTAAATCAACTATTTATCAGATCATCAAGAACTTCAAGGAGAGCGGTTCAATTGTTGTAAAGAAGGCTTCAGGGTACCTAAGAAAGTCCAGCAAGCGCCAGGACCATCTCCTAAAGTTGATTTAGCTGCGGGATCGGGGCACCACTAGTACAGAGCTTGCTCAGGAAGGGCAGCAGGCAGGTGTGAGTGTATCTGCACGCACAGTGAGGCGAAGACTTTTGGAGGATGGCCTGGTGTCAAGAAGGGCAGCAGGAAAACCATCAGTGACAGACTGATATTCTTCAAAAGGTACAGGCATTGGACTGCTGAGGACTGGGGTAAAGTCATTTTCTCTGATGAATCCCCTTTCCGATTGTTTGGGGCATCCGGAAGAAAGCTTGTCCGGAGAAGACAAGGTGAGCGCTACCATCAGTCCTGTGTCATGCCAACAGTAAAGCATCCTGAGACCATTCATGTGTGGGGTTGCTTCTCAGCCAAGGGAGTGGGCTCACTCATAATTTTGCCTAAGAACACAGCCATGAATAAAGAATGTTACCAACACATCCTCCGAAAGCAACTTCTCCCAACCATCCAGGAACAGTTTGGTGAATATCAACAAAACATTGATATTTTGGGTACATGGCCAGGAAACTCCCCAGACCTTAATCCCATTGAGAACTTGTGGTCAATCCTCAAGAGGCGGGTGGACAAACAAAAACCCACAAATTCTGACAAACTCCAAGCATTGATTATGCAAGAATGGGCTGCCATCAGTCAGGATGTGGCCCAGATGTTAATTGACAGCCTGCCAGGGTGGATTGCAGAGGTCTTGAAAAAGAAGGGTCAACACTGCAAATATGGACTCTGCATCAACTTCATGTAATTGTCAGTAAAAGCCTTTGACACTTATAAAATGCTTGTAATTATACTTCACTATTCTATAGTAACTTCTGACAAAAATATCTAAAGACACTGAAGAAGCAGACTTTGTGGAAATTCATATTTGTGTCTTTCTCAAAACTTTTGGCCACGACTATATGATAAACAGAGAGTAGCAGTAGCGTAAAAGAGTGGTTGGTGGGTGGCGGGACACAATGCAGATAGTCCGGGTAGCCAATGTGCGGGGGCCCCGGTTAGTCGGGCTAATTGAGGTAGTATGTACAGTGGGGCAAAAAAGTATTTAGTCAGCCACCAATTGTGCAAGTTCTCCCACTTAAAAAGATGAGAGGCCTGTAATTTTCATCATAGGTACACTTCAACTATAACAGACAAAATGAGAAAAAAAGTCCAGAAAATCACATTGTAGGATTTTTTTATGAATTTATTTGCAAATTATGGTGGAAAATAAGTATTTGGTCAATAACAAAAGTTTATCTCAATACTTTGTCATTGCCAACAAAGGGTATATAACAGAGGTCAAACGTTTTCTGTAAGTCTCCACAAGTTTTTCACACACTGTTGCTGGTATTTTGGCCCATTCCTCCATGCAGATCTCCTCTAGAGCAGTGATGTTTTGGGGCTGTTGCTGGGCAACACAGACTTTCAATTCCCTCCAAAGATTGTCAATGGGGTTGAGATCTGGAGACTGGCTAGGCCACTCCAGGACCTTGAAATGCTTCTTACGAAGCCACTCCTTCGTTGCCCGGGCGGTGTGTTTGGGATCATTCATGCTGAAAGACCCAGCCACGTTTCAACATTTGTGGGGGCGGGACAATGCAAATAGTCTGGGTAGCCATTTGATTACTTGTTCAGGAGTCTTATGGTTTGGGGGTAAAAGCTGTTGAGAAGCCTTTTGGTCCTAGACTTGGAGCTCCGGTATCACTTGCCATGCAGTAGAGGAGAGAACAGTCTATGGCTGGGGTCTTTGACAACTTTTAGGGCTTTCCTCTGATCACCGCATGGTATCGAGGTCCTGGATGGCAGGAAGCTTGATGTACTGGGCCGTATGTGCTACCCTCTGTAGTGCCTTGGGGTCGGAGGCCGAGCAGTTGCCGTACCAGGCGGTGATGCAACCAGTCAATAACAAAATTGCTCTCGATGTTGCAGTTGTAGAACTTTTTGAGGATCTGAGGACCCATGACAAATCTTTTTAGTTTCCTGAGGGGGAATAGGCTTTGTCATGCCACTCCAAGACACGACTGTCCATTCCAGCATATTCCTGTAGTTTAGCATCTGCTTCATCTGACCACTTTTTTTATTGACCGAATCACTGGTGCTTCCTGCTTTAATTTTCTCTTGTAAGCTGGAATGAGGAGGATAGAATTGTGGTCAGATTTACCAAATGGAGGGTGAGGGAGAGCTTTGTATGCGTACTTCGGTAAAGGTTCTGAGTACTTATGTAAATTTTATATTTCAAAATTTTATAAATTAACAAACATTTCTGAATCTGTTTTTGCCTTGTCATTATGGGGTATTGTGTGTAGATTGATGAGTTAAAACAACAATTTAATCAATTTTAGAATAAGGCTGTAATGTAACAAAGTGGAAAAAGTCTGAATACAGTACTTTCAGAATGCACTGCAATTGGTCCTGGCCTGTTTCCTTCTTCCAGGGGCTGGAGTCTTGGAACTATCTCCGAGGACTTAGAGAGCCAGGATCTGGGATCTAGGGGGCTGCACCTTGTGTAGAATCAATGACTGCAGTGTTTCCCCTCCTCACCTTCCTTAGGTGTGTGTGTGTGTGTGTGTGTGTGTGTGTGTGTGTGTTGTTAACATCCTTACTTCCCTGTTAACGAGGTTGGAGCGGAGACCGGTGTTTATTTATGTGCGACCCGGCCCGGTCTGTGTGTGACTAGTGTATACTATAAATGGAGTAAATCTACCTTGGCTTTGGTGCTCTCTACAATCTGCATGTGTGTGAGTAGTGTATACTATACATGGAGTAAATCTACCTTGGCTTTGGTGCTCTTTACAATCTGCATGTGTGTGAGTAGTGTATACTATACATGGAGTAAATCTACCTTGGCTTTGGTGCTCTCTACAATCTGCATGTGTGTGAGTAGTGTATACTATACATGGAGTAAATCTACCTTGGCTTTGGTGCTCTTTACAATCTGCATGTGTGTGAGTAGTGTATACTATACATGGAGTAAATCTACCTTGGCTTTGGTGCTCTTTACAATCTGCATGTGTGTGAGTAGTGTATACTATACATGGAGTAAATCTACCTTGGCTTTGGTGCTCTTTACAATCTGCATGTGTGTGAGTAGTGTATACTATACATGGAGTAAATCTACCTTGGCTTTGGTGCTCTTTACAATCTGCATGTGTGTGAGTAGTGTATACTATACATGGAGTAAATCTACCTTGGCTTTGGTGCTCTTTACAATCTGCATGTGTGTGGACCTTGGTACTTTTGGCTCTCTGTTCAGTCTGGACACGCTTTGGTTATTTTGAACTTTTGAAGGCTGAGGTCAACAGTCTTTGGTTTGCATAGTAACTTAGTAATGTGGTTAGTTTCTTCATTCATTGATTCACAGTACCATCAGGGCAGTGAGTTATGGATTTTGGGTAACAATTAATTGCTATGCTTGTCAGTTTAATTTTTTAAATTTTTAATTAAATTTTTACCTCCTTTTCTCCCCAATTTTGTGGTATCCAATTGTTAGTAATTACTATCTTGTCTCTTCGCTACAACGTGAGATGAAGGTCGAAAGCCATGCGTCCTCCGAAACCCAACCCAACCAAGCCGCGCTGCTTCTTAACACAGTGCGCATCCAACCCGGAAGCCAGTCACCCCAATGTGTTGGAGGAAACACCGTGCACCTGGCGACCTGGTTAGCGTGCACTGCGCCCGGCCAGCCACAGGAGTCGCTGGTGCGCGATGAGACAAGGATATCCCTACCGGCCTAACCCGGACGACGCTAGGCCAATTGTGCGTCGCCCCACGGACCTCCACAGTCTCTGGTGGCACAACTAACGCTGCGATGCAGTGCCCTACTGCGCCACCTGGGAGGGCCGTCATAATTTTCATTTTTGCTAAAAACGATTTTGAGCTTACTGGTATAATATATCATAATGCATTTTTGAAACTTAGCTACGACATATGTCAACCTAATGAATACAAAACAGCTTTGGTGAATGGTTTTGACAGCTTGGAGCTTTGGGAAATGACGCTTCCCCCCTCGACAGTGTCCTACTACTCGTATAATGAATACTGTCTTTGTTGAGAAATTACCAACATTACTTTTTTTCATGTAAAAATGGGTAAACAAACAATAGGCCTATCTACTTGAAGAGGAAGTTGAACCCCCCCCCAAATTGTCAATAATAGGATTATTGTGCCAGCCCCACAGTATGTATCATGATGCCTTGATAGTGGATGAATAATAATCATTCCGAAAAGGGCAGTGGCCAGTTATGAATGAATGTGTCCAGGTCCTCTACGTGTTTGTACAAGGCTGACTGGATTCTGTGTGTGTTATGTGTATGTGATTGCTTTATTCTTGTACGGTGACGCCAAAGAAAAATAAATAAAGTTATATTCTATTATATCAATGACATTTTTAGAATCATCACTCTGTTCAACGAGGAAGATTGATGTTGACATCATATTTCTTCAGAGGTGGGGGATGTAGTTTTTCAAGGTGAGGCAGGCAGTGCATTTCACCCATAGATGGACTTAAAAGTAGACTCAGCAAGATGACTTACATGCACAAAGTAAACAGCACTAGTGGGTCAACAACTAAGAAACTTGAAGTGCGTGGCTAAACTTCTCTGCTGTTTTGGTCCCATAGCTACCATGTTGTAGCAGTGTGAAGGGAACCTCTGCACATGTGTTTGACTGTGTGAGAGCAAAGTCTTGCATCGTGCTCATCACAATCTTTGCAGTGCTGTTTGTGGCAACGGTATCGGCCCTTAAAAAAAAAATCATCTAAAATGACACACCCAAATCTAACTGCCTGTAGCTCAGGACCTGAAGCAAGGATATGGATTTTCTTGGTACCATTTGAAAGGAAACACTTTGAAGTTTGGAAATGTGAAATTAATATAGGAGAATATAACACATTAGATCTGGTAAAATATAATCCAAAGATATGCACATTTTTGAAATGCAAGAGAAAGGCCATGATGTATTATTCCAGCCCAGGTGCAATTTAGATATTGGCCACTAGATGGCAGCAGTGTATGCATTTCCGTTCAACATTTTGTATCAAGACTGCCCAAATGTGCCTAATTTGTTTATTAATAACTTTTCATGTTCAAAACTGTGCACTCTCCTCAAACAATAACATGGCATTCTTTCACTGTCATAGCTACTGTATATTGGACAGTGCAGTTAGCTTAACAAGAATTTAAGATTTCTGCCAATATCAGATATGTCTACATCCTGGGAAATGTTCTTGTTCCTTACAACCTCATGCTAATCGCATTAGCCTACATTAGCTCAACCATCCCGCAGTGGACCCACCAATCCTGAAGAATTAACGAGAAGTGGCATGGTTTCAATTCAGTCTTTTCACCACAATGGGGCAGCAATTACCTACTCTTTCACTTTTCAACAGGAGGGTACAGTGTAACTTTCTGCTGCTTCTTAACCTGAGTTTGGCTTGCAAATGTAACACTACGTGGATGTCTGTAGCATATAGCGGCTGTGTGTGTGTGTGTGTGTGTGTGTGTGTGTGTGTGTAAATGTTCAGGATCATTTTTGTACTTATACACATTGCAAAATTACATTGACTTTTGTCTGATGTGAAGTATTGCGAATGTATGATGTGAGAAATACTGCTAATATTATATATCAAATATTGATGTTTTAAGAGAAGTAGATATTTTGCTCCCAAGGTGCCCCCAAAAGTGAATGCTTTACCTGTGAATAACTACTCATGTTTCTGGGGGAAAAAATGGTCAGCTGTTATTTGTTTTATTCTAGTATTGATTATTTCCTTTTCCTTCCCACTTGAAAATGTAACTTCATAACATTTGCAGTTTTCGTTAACGGCTGGGTAAACCAATCCTTCCTTAGCAAATGGAGCGTGTCGATACTAGACAGACACCCTAAGTATGATTAGATACACTCCCAGACGACCGTCCTTGTAGTAGACTGTCAGAATCTTACTTAAAACATACTTCATTTGAATTGGTTTTAAACTGTGAACCTAACATGAGGCTGCAAATAAATCCCACTTCGTTTAAATAAAGAAGAAGAAGAAATCAAATAAATAGAACCAATCAAAGTGAGTGGTGGAACTCCATGAGGATGACGAAGCGAGAGTCCATTACAAATGAGCGTTCCTTTTCCTTACACTTCTAGACGCGACCAGGTTTGCGATTTGGATTGCCTGCCACAATCAGAGCTGAATTACTGTAGGCCTGATATTTATTTCCAGAAACAATTGTACATGTTTTAGCGGGCGCTTTGATTGAACTCCCGGCGGACATGCTGCAGACAGATGTTTAGATGACCTCATGTTTGAAGTAATGTTGATTTTGGATGGGGTGCTGCTTTGCAGTTTTCTCTAAATCACCCCCCTCCGAACCCCCCCCCCCCCCCCCAGCGCTCTTCGCGTGACTGTGCGTCTGATACAGCGAGGGCAGGGAGAGGTGCATCCTTTCGAACACACACACACACGGTCGGTGTTTCGACTCGGGAAGGAAGAGAAGATATTTATGTTCCTATTTCTTTGACAGACAGATGTCTTGGCGGGGTGGGGGGGGAGCTGGGTGAAAATGAAGCATGACAGTGTTGAAGGATGGATACTGGTGCTGTGATATATTCTGTCTCTTCCTCTCTCTCTCTCTCTCTGTGTGTTTTACTGAGGCTTATGACATACCATCAACATAATTCTGAAAGACGTGTCTAATAAACACCACATTGTCTGAATTCCATCTATAGATAATTAGCTGTCCAGACTCCAAAGCGACATTCTTCGTAACAGTCTTTCTCAGTAAGACATTTAGTTCGGATAGAAGGGATTTCATTAAAATATTTAAATCTCTCTGAGGGAATCCATTATTCTGATGTTGTTCCTTTATGAAGCAGCCATTCCATTATGTTACTCTGACTTTTACCGTGTCCAAAATGGCACCCTATTCCCTATGTAGAGCACCATGGGCTCTGGTCAAAAGTAGTTCACTACATACGGAATAGGGTCCCATTTGGGATACTGCCTCCATCTTCGTGTGTAGCCTAGCCTAACTGATAGAAACTCCCTCATTTTAGATTCTGGAATGGGGGGGGGGGGGGGGTCAATTAAAACACAACCAAACATTAAAAAAAATAAACAAAAGATTTATTGTCCTAGTCCCCCTAATTACTGTAGTCAGGAAATGTGAAGGATCATAACGTCAGTAGAAATCAGTTGACTGCAACCATGCATGAAGGGTAATGGGAACAAATGGACCCATGGACCCTGTGTTTCCCAAAATAGATTTGATATGTCCCAGTGGTCTTAAGGCGTCAGCATCCCTCAGTTCGGCTGGTTGACCCGAACGAGTGTGCTCGCATACTCCCTTGAAAGACATTCGCTCAAAAAATGAGGAAAAGTGGCAATAGTACTGTTTGTCCGTTTGAGACGTCGTAGTCAGTATACACTTACTCAAAATGTTCTGAATTAATCTAGGAAATCTGTAATTTTTACGTTTTTTCCGAGGAGATCTTAGTTATGCAATTTTACACCTAAGATATTTCATGCAGTATTCTTCAATGGAAAAACTGGCATGAAAATGAGTCGTCTCTCGTTGAATGATGACAAAGACTTTATTGAAGAATCCCTACTGTTGACCAATCGCCGACGAAGGGGTGTAGACTTCGGCGGCTTGCCTCCAGAAAAAATGTTGTGTGCACGAACAACTGAACAAAAATAAAAACGCAACATGTAAAGTGTTGGTCCCATGTTTCATGAGCTGAAATAAAAGATCCCAGAAATGGTTCATTATGCACAAAAAGCATTTTTGGTCACAAATTTGTTTACATCCCTGTTCGAGAGCATTTATCCTTTGCCAAGATAATCCATCCATCTGACAGATGTGGCATATCAAGCCTCTGATTAAACAGCATGATCATTACACAGGTGCACCTTGTGCAGGGGACAATAAAAGGCCACTCTAAAAGGCCGCAGATGTCTAAAATTGCAGGAATGTCCACCATAGCTGTTGCCAGAGATTTGAATGTTTATTTCTCTACGTCGTTTTAGAGATTTTGGCGGCACGTCCAACCGACCTCACAACCGCAGACCACGTGTAACCACGTCAGCCCAGGACCTCCACATCTGGCTTTTTCACCTGCGGGATTGTCTGAGACCAGCCACCCAGACAGCTGATGAAACTGTGGGTTTGCACAACCAAATAATTTCTGCACAAACGGCCAGAAATTGTCTCGGAAGCTCAATTGTGTGCTTGTCGTCCTGACTGCAGTTAGGCATCGTAACCGACTTCAGTGGGCAAATGCTCACCTTCCATGGCCACTGGCAAGCTGGAGAACTGTGCTCTTTGTGGATAAATCCCAGTTTCAACTGTACCGGGACGATAGCAGAGAGCGTGTATGGCATCGTGTGGGTGAGCGGTTTGTCGATGTCAGTGTTGTGAACAGAGTGCCCCATGTTGGCGGTGGGGTTATGGTATGGGCAGGCATAAGCTACGGATGTAGCCGGATGTGGATGTCCGTGGCTGGCATGGTTCACATGTTCTACGGTTGTGAGGACGGTTGGATATAATGTCGATTTCTCTAAAAATACATTGGAGGAGGCTTATGATAATTTAATGTTAATTTCCCTATCTAGCAACAGCTCTGGTGGACAATAAAGATTCAGCATGCCAATTATGTTGTGACAAAATTGCCCATTTTAGAGTGACCTTTTATTGTCACCCAGCACAAGGTGCACCTGTGTAATGATCATGCTGTTTAATCAGTTTCTTAATATGCCACACCTGTCTGGTAGATAGATTATCTTGACAAAGGTGAAATGTTCACTCACAGGGATGTAAATGCAATTTGTGCACAACATTTGAGAGAGAGAAGCTTTTTGTGCATATGGAACATTTCTGGGATCTTTTATTTCAGCTCCTGAACCATGGGACCAACACTTCTTGCGTTTTTTTGTTCAGTGAAAAATGTTCAAGGTAGTTAGCATTAGCTAGCGCTAGTCGGCTGTACCTGTACCAAAACTCCAGTGTTTCTCCTTCTATAGGTTGGTCTCAATTCTCTTTTCAAATGTTGAGCCAACATGTTTTCAACACTTATTTTTATTATTTCCATGACCGATCAAAACGTATTTTCTCTCTTGTCCCTCTGCAGCAGACAGATGGTGAGCAATATGTTTGGAACATGGAATCACAATTTAAATCGCAGTATCGAATCGCAATACACATAAAATCGTGATGCGTATAGAAGTGCAATTCATATCGTATCGTCACCTAAGTATGGTGATAAAATCGTATCGGGAGGTCCCTGGCAATTCCCAGCCCTATGCATTAATTTGGTCGTCAATTTCTGTCTCAAAGAAGATAATGTGCCATTCAATAGATATCTAATGTCAACATAAAAGAGCCGTAGACCGTAGGCTACCTCTTAATCAGCAGTTGTGTGTGTGTGTGTGTGTATGAGAGAGTGGTTGGGTGGTCTAGTGGAGATTTAGTCTGTGCTGTAATGTACGACCCTCAGACCAGCTGCTGACGTTATCTTAATAAGGTGATTTATGGAACTGCCTTACTGACTGAGTGGGGGACCACAGGATGCAGTGTGTAGGAGGAAACTTCTTTATTATGATGCTGAAGAGTTAGCATTAAACACATTCACTCTCAAATACAGACAGACACACACACACACACAAGCCATCCATCATGCATGTTAGGTTGCTGTGACCAGTAAGGATAATTGCAGTGTTATGTTAGGAGCAGAATCTGCAGGATAATTATGATTGTTCGAAATGGGAGGCTGTCCCTGGACTATCGCTAGTCTCATTTACCACGGTACAATTATTACGAGGGCACTGCATCCAGTCGAGGTGGCTGTAGCGTGCAGTGACAACGTTTTGTATGGGGTAATATTGTAATGATGCTTTTTATGTCCTCTCTGACGTCTAGTGAATAATCTTCGGTTGGGTCAGCATGACATTACATCCTCCTCATGCTCAGCAAATCCACTACTTACTAGAGGTTGACCGATTTTATGATTTTTCAACGCCGATACTGATTATTGGAGGACAAAAAAAGCAGATACTGATTTAATCGGCTGATTCTTTTTTTTATTTTATTTTATTTATTTATTTTTTTAAATTAAATTTTTTTTTTTTATTTGTAATAATGACAATTAAACAACACTGAATGAACACTTATTTTAACTTAATATAGTACATCAATAAAATGAATTTAGCCACAAATAAATAATGAAACATGTTCAATTGGGTTTAAATAATGCAAAAACAAGATGTTGGAGAAGAAAGTAAAAGTGCAATATGTGCCATGTAAGAAAGCTAATGTTTAAGTTCCTTGCTTAGAACATGAGAACATATGAAAGCTGGTGGTTCCTTTTAAAAGGAGTCTTCAATATTCCAAGGTAAGAAGTTTTAGGTTGTAGTTATTATAGGAATTATAGGACTATTTCTCTCTACCATTTGTATTTCATTAACCTTTGACTATTGGATGTTTTGGCACTTTAGTATTGCCCGTGTAACAGTATAGCTTCCATACTTCTCCTCGCTCCTACCTGGGCTCGAACCAGGAACACGACGACAACAGCCACCCTTGAAGCAGCGTTACCCATGCAGAGCAAGGGGAACAACTACTCCAAGTCTCAGAGCGAGTGACGTTTGAAATGCTATTAGCGCGCACCCCGCTAACTAGCTAGCCATTTCACATCACATTGTTACACCAGCCTAATCTCGGGAGTTGATAGGCTTGAAGTCATAAACAGCAGAGCTGCTGGCAAATGCACGAAAGTGCTGTTTAAATGAATGCTTACGAGCCTGCTGGTGCCTACCATCGCTCAGTCAGACTGCTCTATCAAATCATAGACTTAATTATAACATAATAACACACAGAAATGCGAGCCGTAGGTCATTAATATGGTCGAATCCGGAAACTATCATCTCGAAAACAAGACATTTATTATTTCAGTGAAATACGGAATCGTTGCGTATTTTATCTGACGGGTGGCATCCATCAGTCTAAATATTCCTGTTACATTGCACAACCTTCAATGTTATGTCATAATTACGTAAAATTCTGGCAAATTAATTCGCAATGAGCCAGGCGGCCCAAACTGTTGCATATACCCTGACTCTGCGTGCAATGAACACAAGAGAAGTGACACAATTTCACCTGGTTGATATTGCCTGCTAACCTGGATTTATTTTAGCTAAATATGCAGGTTTAAAAATATATACTTCTGTAAGGTAAGGTTGCAAGATTGAATCCATGAACTGACAAGGTCAAATCTGTCGTTCTGCCCTTGAACAAGGCAGTTAACCCACTCTTCCTAGGCCATCATTGAAAATAAGAATGTGTTCTTAACTGACTAGTTAAATAAAGGTGTAAAAAAAATAAATAAAAATGGCTTCCAAAATGACCGATTTCCGATTGTTATGAAAACTTGAAATCGGACCTAATTAATCGGCCGACCTCTACTACTTACTCTACCGTTTGTAGCTCTGCACTCAATGACAGAAACCAAATCTTTTTGGGGAGTAATATATTCCATTCTGAAGAAAGTGCACCGGTAATGTAAATGAGGAGAAGAGGACAGATGTTAAGGAAACAGCCAGACCATCTCAGTGAATTCCTCTGTAATAGAAATGTGAAGGCATACATACTGCAGCATATGGTAACTATGAGGAAATCGGCTAAACAAGCTATGCTTAATTGAGCACTTAGTCTAAGTAGTCAAGGGGCAAGGCTAGAGTGTCCCTGGAAGAAAGTGTGTGTTCCCTTCTCTGTGTGTGTGTGTGTGTGCGCCCCTGTGTGTATACGACTACGCCTGTGTGTGTGCACGTTGTGTCTCTGTCGTATGTTCTTTGTGTTTTGAAGAGCTCTATATTTCAGTAAGACCACTCCTGTCCAGGCACAGGCAGGCCCAGTCTTTTTTTGTTTCTGAACCCATTTAATTAAGTTACAATGGAAAATAAGTACTGTATAGGCTCTCTGAGAAGAGTGGTGTTTGGCAGCACCGCGCCCTGATCATCACCATCCGGATAGCTGGGTTTCATTTTAATAAAGCAGAATCCTCCACTTCAGATGCTAGTCTATAGCAAGGTCTTCATCCATGTTGCCATCCCCTCTGCTCTGTCCTGCCATCGCCATAGCCTGGAAACCAGACTCAATGCCTTGGAAGTGAGTTATTATTTGACATTGAACTTGCTGAACTGTAGCATCTGTTATACTGTACTAGAGACCACTACGTAAGGGATAATCAGCAAGGACCTATGCTTTCTATGGAAAATAATGCACAACGCGGAAGCTATGTTCCACGATGCGCTGGTGGAGTGGAACTAACCTTCCACGGAGTCGCATTATTTTCCAGAGAACGCATAGAGCCCAGAGTTGATTATCCCGCTTTTAACGCGGCTGTAACTTAACACATTTGCAACAAGAAATGTGTTCATTTGGGGGTTTGAATGTGTTCAACATCCACTGAAGTAGCTAGGGAGTTTACTAGGTAGCTACAGTAGTTGCCTTGGGGAATTTCCATCTAAAAGGACCCATGAGCAGCAAAATGTGAAGGTCATAGGAGAATGCCAAATGAAAGCTAAGAGTCTATATTTTTTTAAATTAAGTCATATTTTTTTTCTCCAACCATTTTCCACGCTAAAAATGAATAATACGCAAAGGTTTAATTTCTGGTCAAACGGATGGAAAAGGCGTCTTCTCCAACATCTACCAGAAATATTATTAAAAGGTATTAGAAATGCATCAAAACACAGTTATGTTGACGTAAAGACCCCTGCCAGCTAATATCAACACTTATTTTTTATTTTGGAGAAATTATTTGCCTTCTGTGACTTAAAGAGACATTGCCTTCTAATTCCGTTACCAAAAACCCACATTTTCTCATTTCTCTCCCTCGTGTGGAGGGAGAATAATGAAAGTTCAGAAGTAACATGTAAAGGCAGACCTACCGATTTTAGTTAAGGTTTTTACTGATATTATTAAGTGATTTAAAACGTGTAATTCTGTTAACAAATCTGTAGTACAGTTACTGCAATTGAATTGGCTACATTGGAAAGTCATAGTAGTCAAAAAAAACAGTTGGGTCACCTGGTACTGTCCTCCTTTTCACTGGCATACTGTAATGTTCAGCTCATAACTGTTTTTTTTCTCTCTTTCTGTCATCTGATGGTCAAAGCAAGTCTGTGAAAACAGTCTGGACAACCCCTCTCTCTGCCGGTCTCTCTCTCTCTCTTCTCTCTCCAGTAAATGTCACTTCTCCCGGCTACCATGATACCTACCCTCTCTTCCCAGTTACTGTAACGAGCGTCCTCGCCCACTGAGTAACGGCCGACACTGAACGTCGATGGATGTTGAAATTTGGTCAGTCCACCCTGGCCCGGAACATACCTATACCAATCACAGACATCTATGTTTCACAAGTTTGGACAGAACAGTAAAGTATATTTGAGTTCAGTACAGTAGAGCACTCTAGAGTAGAGTACTTTACTGTGATGTGCTCTACTGCACTGTGCCTTACTGTGATGTCCAAACTTGTGAAACGTAGACCTCTATGATTGTTTCAGATTTGGTCTGGTCCGGAATGTGGAATGTCAAATAATAGCCAGTGTATAGAATAATACCCAAAAGAAGAATATTGCATATTTCTACCTTGTGTACCTAATTTAGGATACATCACCACGAAGAGAATAATATTCATATCCATAATTCTGTATCTCTGTATAGTACAGATCGGGAACCCACGATGTCATTCTGTTAACGGATGTCAATTCGTTCAATAACCAAATAATCAAATTCCGGGTGTCATGTCACAGCTGACACACCGCTCTTTCTGAATACATCCTCCAATCTTAATTCGGAGCAGTTTTTGGAAAACGTAGTCTCATAAATACACTGAGGGGAGATTTTACCTTAATTCTGTTCCCAAACTTTGCATCTGCGCAGGTTCTCCCACTAAATGTGTTTTTGTGAAATTTTCTGTGTCGATTTTTTTCAAAGTAGTCATTGTGCACAGACTTGCATGGTTTAAACTTTTGTTTAGCATATATTTTTAAAGTGAAAAATCTGAGTCGGTGTAATTCCATTATTGCGGAATTGCCCCTTGGTAACCGAACAGACTTGATAGGTGAGTTAACCAAACCATCAGTTCTAGCTTGCTATAAAAATAGAATTGAACAATGCCGATAATGTTGTCAATTTGACTTTTGCTTTCAAAAGCAGCTCAAACATAGAACATGTAGGCTAAGAATGAACTATAGCCATTGAATTATTCCATGCGTTATAGGGAAATAATGCACTCTCTAGAATGCCCTTCAAGCCAATCAGAAACGAGTATTCAACAATTCCATGGTATAATTAAACAATAATTGATGAGGATGTATGATATATGGCTACGGCTGTATGCCATGGCTACGGGCTGTTCGTATGCACAATGTGGCCATATACCACAAACCCCCAAGGTGCCTTATTGCTATTATAAACTGGTTACCAACGTAATTAGATTAGCACAAATATTTTTGGGGTCATAACCATGGTATACGGTCTGATATAGCACGACTTTCAGCCAGTCAGCATCCAGGAGCCAAACCAACCAGTTTGTAATGTGTATTATCAGTGATTGTTCAGATATAGATAAAATACTGTGTTCTGCATGTGATTGCCAAAAGCCGATTTTTGTTTGTTCTCAACATTTTGCGTCAGATAAAATCTAACTAAGGCAACTGAATTTGATGCAAAAAATCTAAAGATCAGGTAATTACAAACCTTGTTTCTACTGGAAGTACAGAAATATAAATAAACATAATAAGTACTCTCAAAAAAACACAAACAAAAAAAGCCCAAAAGAAACAACCCTTGAATTACATGGCACTGTGGGGTGTGTGTGTATAATGTGAGTTTGTGTGTGTGTGCTCTTGTGTATGTGCGTGCGTATTGTCAGTGCGCATCGTGTACTTTCCCCTGTGTGTGTGTGTGTGTGTGTGTGTGTGTGTGTGTGTGTGTGTGTGTGTGTGTTTCTCTGGATAAGATGGTAGAATGTGTTTTACAGTAATCCTCTGCCAAGATGTAATCCAGTTTTAAAAAATAGCTCTCACCATGCATACAGCCTCCTCTCCCTCCCTCCCCCCTTTGTTAACTGTATCAAGATGAGTGTTTGGGCCAGTGCAGTAATCATAATGTGATTTGTTGTGCTCGTGAGCCAATTTGTACCTTTACTGCATGGGGGAAATATCCCGTGTGCCTGGTCGCTGGGTGAGCTTTTGTTTGCGTGTGTCAAAGAGGATCTTGCCACCAGGCTTTTAGATTATGTGTGATCTGGAGTTGGTAGAGAATGACATGGGTTTAGGAGGAGGACGTTGGCGGAGGAAGAGGTAACATTTGATAATGAGAAACAAAACTGAACTCATTTGGAATTTGTTTACAATTTCATTTTCCTTTCAAGGAGGGCAAGAGCCTCGCAGTGAAATCAAGGCAAACGCAAATGTCACAATCGTGAAAGTGCACGTGAAGACAAAGGCAGCGACTCAGCTTTATTTTGTGAAATAAAGCCAATATGCTCTGGATATGAAGATATAAAACTGTTGCTGGGTCATGGAAATGAGCAGGTTCTGTCACGGTGGTTTTCACCCCTCCCTCGTGTTCTGTGTTCCCCAGTGTTCAGTGTCTCCTATAGGGTGGGGCTGGGACCCTCGGGCAGAGGGGGGGACTGACTCAACTGTAATGTACTCTAGCTATTGTTACATTACATTTTAAACATCTGACAGAGGCTCTTATCCAGAGCGACTTACAATCAGTACATTGATTCAACTTAAGTAGTTAGTAACCAACTGGGTCGTACCTATTGTTTACAGCTACTGTCAATGTGATTGGACTGACTCACCTCTGGGCTGTGTTCAGAGCACTGGGCTGTAGCAAAGCGCCATAAAATGTTTTGCAATGGAAAAACGAAAATTAGCATTTTATTTTGGATGAATTCAGTTACAATTGGTTGAAGGCCGTATTCAGACTTAGTCGCTGTGTGTTACAATCTGAACATTGAAAGAAATTGAAAGGTCTGGAGGAAATCACACCATAGATTTTTACAACTAATTACTGTGCTTTGGTTTACGCTTAGCTTAAATGTAGCATAAGCTATAAGCCAACCATTACGCTAGCAACACAAGTCACCCTTTTGACTAACATTCTTTGTGAGTCTAGAGGGCAGAAGAGAGCTATTTTGATGGCGAAACACTACTTGCTTTGCATCAGAAACGCATTTCTACACCCGTTAACATTTTTCAGGGCATGACATTGACTTGAGTTTTGCCAAAATCACGAGAGGCCTCCAAACACACAGATTTACGGGGGTTCAGTATAGCTGTCAATGTGATGCAATGTTATTCATTTGTATATCAACTGACAAAGATGTTAAAAGCAATGCAAACGACTTCCCATCCTTGTTGCGGTACCACAGTGGGTATGCCTCACCCCTCCTCTTGTCCCTGAAAGACTACAGTATTGTCACACCAGATACATCCCATGTGTAATGCGAGTTCATCACAGAGAAAAGACATTCCATTACGCTGCAGGTGTCAGGTCAATGGTTCAAGGGCTTTCGCCTAATCTTCAGTCCCGGTCGGTAACTACTGCTGTGAGGCGTTGAAAGGCTCACATATGTTTTCACCGCTGTGTCAAGTCGCACATCATTTGACGTGTCCTACTTGGAAAGGCTTGGTATGGCTCGCAATGGCTCGCAAATCCACATCAAACAACGTGAGATTATATGCCTTTTTCTTGCCTACTAATCAGACTCCAAACCTATCCAGTTTTCTGTTCATATTGATCTATTACCTGTATGGCTTTCCAACAACAGGAATTCACACCGTGATCAGTATGTTAGGAAGTAGTGGACAGACCACACAGGGAAGGGAGCCCAGGAGCTGTTTGGGTCCAGGGGGAGAAGAAGAGTAGTGGACAAGGGAGGAGAGGAGGGCGAGAGAGAGCAATGGATGGATAGAGTGAGGGATGGGGGGGTTGAGCAAGGTTACATTATCAGTGTTTTGTGTGCTCAGTGGGCTGACCAACCACTGAGCGCTCGTGTTTGCGCGTGTGCCTACTAAAGACCTCTCTGCTCAGCCGGTCTGCTCTCCTCTGCGATGATGAGATCCGTGACAGATGCTTTCTTGATAGGAAGAATCCCCCAGAAGCCTTTGGCAGGACAGAACACACAGGTCGGTGAGGCGCCGTTTCCATTGTGGCTGCGTCCCAAATGGCACCGTATTCCCTTTATAGTGCACCACTTTTGACCAGGGCCCTCATTGCACGACAAAGGGAATAGGGTGCCATTTGGGACACACTAAGTCAAGGGGCTGGATGGGGCCGGGGTGAAATATTGATGTTAATGTCTTCAAAAGGGGGAAAATATGACTGGTCTCTTACAAGGGAGATTCCAAATGTTCTTCATGTGTATCCGCGGGGGAGGTGATTTTATATCCTAACGCTTAAGTTCAGGTGTGCGTGTGCATGTGTGTACGTACATACACTACCGGTCCAAAATTCTAGAACACCTACTCATTCAAGGGTTTTTCTTTTCTTTTTACTATTATCTACATTGTAGAATAATAGTGAAGACCTCAGAACTATGAAATAACATATGGAATCATGTAGTAACCAAAAAAAAGTGTTAAACAAATCAAAACATATTTTATATTTGAGATTCTTCAAAATAGCTGCCCTTTGCCTTGATGACTGTTTTGCACACTCTTGGCATTCTCTCAACCAGCTTCACGAAGTTGTCACCTGGAATGCATTTCTATTAACAGGTGTGTCTTGTTAATTTGTATAATTTTTTTCCTTCTTATTGCATTTGAGCCAATCAGTTGTGTTGTGACAAGGTAGGGGTGGTATACAGAAAAAGACCAGGTCCATATTATGGCAAGAACAGCTCATTTCAGCTCATTTCAAGAACTTTGAATGTTTCTTCATGTGCAGTGGCAAAAACCATCAAGCACTATGATGAAACTGGCTCTCATGAGGACCACCACAGGAAAGGAAAACCCAGAGTTACCTCTGCTGCAGAGGATAAGTTCATTGGAGTACAGCCCAAATAAATGGTTCACAGAGTTCAAGTAACAGACACATCTCAACATCAACTGTTCAGAGGAGACTGCATGAATCAGACCTTCATGGTTGAACTGCTGCAAAGAAACCACTACTAAAGGACAGCAATAAGAAGAAGAGACTTGTTTGTGTGTTTCTTGGCCCAAGCGCTGGTCCTTTGGTCCGATGAGTCCAAATTTTGCTCATCTTGTTTGCTTTTAGTGGGACTATAATTTGTTTTTCTACAGGAGAACCTCCAGGCTGTGTAAAGGCTATTTGACCAAGAAGAAGAGTGATGGAGTGCTGGATCAGATGGTTTGGGATGAGTTGGACGGCAGAGTGAAGGAAAAGCGGCCAACAAGTGCTCAGCATATGTGGGAACTCAATCAAGACGGTTGGAAAAGCATTCCAGGTGAAGCTGGTTGAGAGAATGCCAAGAGTGTGCAAAGCTGTCATCAAGGCAAAGGGTGGCTACTTGAAAGAATCTTAAATATAAAATATGTTTTGATTTGGTTAACGCTCCGGTTACTACACGATTCCAGATTTTATTTTGTAGTTTTGATGTCTTCACCATTATTCTGCAAATGTAAAAAATAGTCAAAATAAAGAAAACCCCTTGAATGAGTAGGTGTGTCCAAACTTTTGACTGATACTGAATGTGTGTGTTTGTTGCAGGGGAGGTGATAACTCACAAAATAAACGTCTTCCTTTGCTACATTAGTATTTTCCGTCTTCACTCTGGCTAGCTACCCCCCAGGAAGTGGACTTTAGTGGAGCCCAGTGCTATGTTCTCCTCTGAATGGCTGTTCACTGGGGTGCATTTCATAACGGATCTCTCTGCTCTCTGTGCTGCAGCAGCCTCAACATATGGGGCCCAAGGGACAATCTGCACCAGCCACCAATTTATCAGCTCATATCCACACCAATGCAGACTGACACACTCAAGGATGCATCGAAACGGAGACGCAAGCATGCATAATCACACATGCGCGTGCGCGCGCACACACATAGAGAAACACTATACACACACACCCGTCATGATTTTCTAAAATGACTGAGTTGATAGCAAGGTTTTTCTTAAAGGTAATGTCATCACGTGGTTCTACACAGACATTTCCCTTTTCTATGCTCTGATTTTGTTCTCATTTATTTGAGGAAATGTTTTGTTTTGTCAAATCTACATTTGTACCCAAATGTAAAAAAAATAATGATGTTCTAGTTGTTCAGAAATGCATCTGTAGCAAAAGTGGAATTGTAATGACCATATGCATTGTAGTTGTACATTTCTGGCAAAGTTTGATACAATAAAACTTTTATTTTTGAACATGACATTTTTTTTTATGATATAAAGTAAATGCATAATAAACAGTAAATGAAAAAATATTGTTGTAGAATAATAATTACATAAATTTATAAATTATTATAATGCATTTTTTATTTTTATTTTTTTTACATATGAATAATGTAAACTTGTATTACTTATCATATATTTTATCATAAATTATTATTAATACACATTTTAGACTTGATAAGATGGCTGTTGACTTTTCTAAATAAGTGGAAAGGGGACAGGATCAATCAGAGGAAGGAGGCTGAGGGAGTGTGTTTTCTAACCACAACATCCTTGTCCTAGGGTACAAGGCTGGGGCTGGGGTGGCTCGACCTCCTTCTGGAACACCCCCCTCCCCCGCCTAGCCCCACAGCCCTGCCTGCTCGCGAGGAGCCGTTTGTGGGGAAATGGATCGGGCTTTGTTTTCTTTCCCTGGAAATCTGCCTCGGAAAGTTCTGACAAATGAGCAGCACCTGAATCCCCCCCCCCAAGTGTCAGCCCAGAGGACGCCCCCTCCTTCCTCAAACACATGCTCACGCCTCACGTATGCAAGTGTAGTAGTGCTTTTAAGTCCTTAACACATACTGCACTGTATACAGTACACATACACACTGTATACAGTACACATGCACACTGTATACAGTACTCATACACACAAGACATTATTGTAATAGTAATGATAGTATTTATTTTCTAGAGCACATTTCCCATCCTCAATGTGGAATACACAATTATCTTCTTTAATTAAATTCTCTATACTTTTGAAATTCAGTTTATTTTCTTTACTTTAAGAATCTTTTCTCCAAGCACATTGGTCATGTTCACTGCATGTGCTCCTACTTCCCAGACGTCTGTCTGATTTGAGCCGGAGCTGGACAGAGAACAGCTAGAAAATGACAGATCGAGAGGGGAACAGTATTTCAGATCACGGACCAGGTCAGACAGACAGGGAGAGGGGGATGAAATGGCACCGATACAGAGGGAAGAGGGAGAGCGAGTGTTGGCCGATAGAGCTATTCAGGAAGAAAGTGAGAGGGGGAGGGAGGAGCGGAAGAGACGTTTCATGAATATGGAAGGAGGAGAGACTGGGTTGTCCTGCGTTTAATGATATGAGAGTCATTCAGTCAGAGATTGCATCCCAAATGGCTACCTATTCCCTATACAGGCCCCTACCTTTGGCGAGAGCGCTGGTCAAAAGTAGTGCACTATAATAGGGAATAGTGTGCCATTTGGAATGCTGACAGAGAGGTGTTCAGAAGCCTAACATGTTGTGTGTGAGACAGTCGTTTTGGCGGTGGGTTTGGCTTTTTTCAGACCTTATGGGGGGGCCCCGCGAAAATGCGGTACGCCACTGGTGAGAGAGAGAGAGAGAGACTTTGCGCGTGGGTCGAATCGAGCGTCATTCCAAGTGAAGCAGTGAGCTGACTAAACGACAAAACCAGTTCATTTATTAGTCCTTCCAGAGCAGAGCTATGTTGAAGTCCCAAATGGCACCCTATTCCCTATATAGTACACTTGTTTTGACCAGGGCCCATAGGGATCTGTATAGGGAATAGGGTGCCATTTGGAACAGACCCACGATTATAATATTTTTTGGCCTTTATTTTCATTTTTTCCCATTGCAGTTGATCTTAGGGTACTTTAAGAGCGAGAAAAAAGGAGCTGATATTTGCCTTATTCAAGACTGAATGAGAATTATTGTTGGCTCTCGGCCAGGCATGTCTAAAGGGCAAACGGTGTGTTTCATCATCCTGAGGTTGAGGTTTGGCGGGAATGAGCTTGATTAGAACAATCTTCCACTTTCACCTCGGCTAGGAACTAAGCCCACTCCTCTTCTATAGGCTGCGTCCCAAATGGCACCCCATTGCTTATATCAGGGGTTCCCCAACTTTTTTGCTTTGTGACTTGCCAATTTCAGTGTCTTTTGAGTCGTGATCCACCATAGGTTTTAAGAGGTGGAAAAACATACACAGACCAAAGAATACGTTTTTTTTAAAAAAAGCAAATTTCCTATTTTGACAGCTATGTTCTTATGCTTAAACATATATATTTTTTTTAATGAATGGCGGCCTTTTATTTTGCTGATTGTAGGTAACTCTGGGTCTTCCTTTCCTGTGGCGGTCCTCATGAGAGCAGGTTTCATAGCGCTTGATGGTTTTTGCTACTGCACTTGAAGAAACTTTCAATGTTCTTGAAATTGTCTGCATTGACTGACCTTCCTGTCTTAAAGTAACGATGGACTGTTGTTTCTCTTCGCTTATTTGAGCTGTTCTTGCCATAATATGGACTTGGTATTTTACCCAAATAGGGGAATCTTCTGTATACCACCATTACCTTGTCACAACACAACTGATTGGCCTAAATGCATTAAGAAGGAAAGAAATTCCACAAATTAGCTTTTAAGAAGGCACACCTGTTAATTGAAATGCATTCCAGGTGACTACCTCAATGAAGCTGGTTGAGAGAATGCCAAGAGTGTGCAAAGCTGTCATCAAGGCAAAGGGTCGATACTTTGAAGAATTTCCAATATGAAATATATTTAGATTTGTTTCCCACATTTTTTGGTTACTACATGATTCCATATGCGTCATTTCATAGTGTTGATGTCTTCACTATTATTCTTCAACGTAGAAAATAGTACATATAAAGAAAACTATTGATTGAGTAGGTGTGTCCAAACTTTTGACTTGGTACTGTATATTTTTCCAACACACAATGTCGTCCCGTGACCCACCTGGACCCCCAGTTTGGGAACCACTGCCCTCTATAGTAGCCCTATTCCCCATAGGGCTCAGGTCAAAGGTAGTTCATTATGCAGGGAATAGGATGCCATTTGGGATGCTGCCATAGGCTACATACCTGTCAGAACTGGTTCCAGACCTGGGTTGAAATAACATTTGAAAGCTTTCAAATACTTGTATTATTTTCTTTAGCTTGCCTGGAGTTGCCACCTCCTTAAATGCTACTTTTACCCTTTTGGGGAATTTCTATTGGTTTCATTCTAATAGGAAAGCTCGATAAGCCCAGCGAATTAAAATGATTTCAAATAATATTATAACCAAGGTCAGACGGGTTCTGTGATTCTTTCCCCTGTCTCACCGTGGTGCATTTCCCTGTGGAATAAAATGTCGAGAGGAAAGAGAGATGACCCACTGTCGTTTTGATTTAGCTCCATTTTTGTTCTTTTTAAGAGTGGCATTTTTAGCTGTTGAGAGGAGGGGAAGGGAGTGAGTGTTTATGTCTATGTCCTAAATGGCACCGTATTCCCTACACGGCACACTACTTTTGACCAGGGCCCCATGCCCTGGACAAGAGTAGTGCGCTATGCAGGGAATAGGGTGTCATTTGAAACATAGCAGAGGAGGGGTTTATTTGTCATTGTGAGTTTGCAGAGTTCATAGTTAGCAAGCAATGCTGTGCTGGTGGGAGCGAGAGGTTTGCCATCGGTCCTCTAAAAACAACAAGCCTCTCCTGCCAAACTTCCTCGCTAATTAGCTGAGTATGTCACACGCTGCATCACATCAAAAAGGAAATGGAAAATTGACAAATTAAGCGTGTGTGTGTGTGTGTGTGTGTGTATACACTATATATACAAAAGTATGTGGACACCCATTCAAATTAGTGTATTCGGCTATTTCAGCCACACCCATTGCTGACAGGTGTATAAAATCGAGCACACAGACATGCAATCTCCATAGACAAACAGGCAGTAGAATGGCCTCACTGAAGAGTTCAGTGACCTTCAAATGTCTTCCCTGCTAAAGCTGCCTCGGTCATCTGTAAGTGTTGTTATTGTGAAGTGAAAACGACTGGGAGCAACAATTGCTCAACCGCGACGGCGTTGGCCACACAAGCTCACAGAATGGGACCGTTGAGTGCTGAAGCATGTAGCGCATACAAATCGTCTGTCCTCGGTTGCAACACTCACTACCGAGTTCCAAACTGCCTCTGGAAGCAATGTGAGCTCAAGAACAGTTCATCTGGAGCTTCATGAAATGGGTTTCCATGGCCGAGCAGCCGCACCAAGTTTAAAATCACCATGCGCAATGCCAAGTGTCGGCTGTAGTGGTGTAAAGGTCGCCGTCATTGGCCTCTGGAGCAGTGGAGTGATGAATCACGCTTCACCATCTGGAAGTCCAACGGAATATCTGGGTTTGGTGGATGCCAGGAGAACGCTACCTGGCCCAATGCATAGTGCCAACTGTAAAGTTTGGTGGAGGAGGAATAATGATCTGAGGCTGTTTTTCATGGTTCAGGCTAGGCCCCTTAGTTCCGTTGAAGGTAAATCTTAACACTACAGCATACAATGACAATCTAGACAATTCTGTGCTTCCAACTTTGTGGCAACAGTTTTGTGAAGGCCCTTTCCTGTTTCAGCATGACCATGCCCCCGTGCACAAAGCGAGGTCCATACAGAAATGGTTTGTTTGGAAGAACTTGACTGACCTGCACAGATTCCTGACCTCAACCCCATCGAACATCTTTGGGAGGATTTGAAACGCTGACTGCGAGCCAGGCCTAATCGCCCAACATCAGTGTCCGACCTCACTAATGCTCTTGGGGCTGAATGGAAGCAAGTCACTGAGCAAATCAAGAATGGAGGCTGTTATAGCAGCAAAGGGGAGATCAACTCCATATTAATGTCTATGATTTTGGAATGAGATGTTTGACAAGCAGGTGTCCACATACTTTTGGTGCCATAGTGTAGTGCATTCGGAATGCATTCAGACCCCTTTACTTTTTCCACATTTTATTACATTACAGCCTTATTCTAAAATGGATTAAATACAAAACATCCTAATCAATCTACACACAATACCCCATAATGACAAAGCTAAAACAAGTTTTTAGAGATTTTTGCAACAAAAAAACCCCCAGAACTCTTATTTACTTAAGTATTCAGACCCTTTGTTATAAGACTCAAAATTGAGCTCAGGTGCATTCTGTTTACATTGATCATCCTTGAGAAGTTTCTATAACTTGGTTGGAGTCCACCTGTGGTAAATTCAATTGATTGGACATGATTTGGAAAGGCAGACACCTGTCTATATAAGGCCACACAGTTGACCGTGCATGTCATTGTAAAAACCAAGCTATGAGGTCGAAGGAATTGTCCATAGAGCTCCGAGACATGATTGTGTCGAGGCACAAAACTTCTGCAGCTTTGAAGGCCCCCCAAGACCACAGTGGCCTTCATTCTTAAATGGAAGATGTTTGGAACCACCAAGACTCTTCCTAGAGCTAGCCGCATGGCCAAAATGGGCAATCGGGGGAGAAGGGTCTTGGTCAGGGAGGTGACCAAGAACCCAATGGTCACTCTGACAGAGCTCTAGAGTTTCTCTGTGGAGATGGGAGAACCTTCCAGAAGAACAACCATCTCTGCAGCACTCCACCAATCAGGCCTTTATGGTAGAGTGGCCAGATCGAAGCCACTCCTCAGTAAAAGGCACATTACAGCACGCTTGGAGTTTGCCAAAAGGCACCTAAAGACTTTCTGACCATGAGAAACAAGATTATTTGGTCTGATGAAACCAAGATTGAACTCTTTGGACTGAATGCGAAGAGTCACATCAGGAGGAAACCTGGCACCATCCCTACAGTGAAGCATGGTGGTGGCAGAAGCATCATGCTGTGGGGATGTTTTTCATAGGCAGGGTCTGGGAGACTAGTCAGGATCGAGGGAAAAATGAACAGATCAAAGTACAGAGAGATCCTTGATGAAAACCTGCTCCAGAACACTCAGGACCTCAGACTATGGCGAAGGTTCATCTTCCAACAGGACAACGACCCTAAGCTCACAGTCAAGACAACGCAGGAGTGGCTTGGGACAAGTCTCTTAATGTCCTTGAGTGGCCCAGCCAGTGCCGGGACTTGAACCCAATCGAACATCTCAGGAGAGACCTGAAAATAGCTGTGCAGCGACGCTCCCCATCCAACCTGACAGAGCTTGAGAGGATTTGCAGAGAAGAATGGGAGCAACTCCCCAAATACAGGTGTGCCAAGCTTGTAGCGTCCTACCCAAGAAGATTCGAGGTATTAATCACTGCCAAAGGTGCTTCAACAAAGTACTGAGTAAAGGGTCTGAATACTTGTGTGATATTTCAGTTGTTTTTTTAAAATACATTTGCAATAATTTCTATAACCCAGTTTTTGCTTTGTCATTATAGGGTATTTTCTGTAGCTTGATGAGGGGAAAAAACTATATAATCAGTTTTAAAATAAGGCTCCAACACAGGGGAGGGGTTTGGATAGTATTCAAATAATTTTCACAACCTACCTCTGGTACATTCATACATTTCAGCAATGCAGAGTCAGCAGTGTTCTGCATTGCATTCAATCTAAGACGCATTATTTACTCTAAATTAATTAATGTCAATTAGTTTCCATTTGTGTATCAGTTAGGCCCCATAACTGATGGAAAGAGATAAGATTGAAAGGAATGTGTAGAATTGCATTTTAATGAAACCGCAACGTCTTGAATGTTGATTCTTTAACAGTATTAGTATGTTTTACATTTTGTTGGGGAATTTCCAGAGAGTGTCAACCGGCTCCTTTTAGTTTTAATTAAAATAAACCCTGTAAATTTGATCAAACTATGTCTGGGTTCTTTAAATGTTGATTTATTTCAATTCTTTTTTTAGGGGCACATTTCTGGGCCCACTTAACATGTCTTAATGTGTCAGTTGTTGAGTGTCATTAATACCACATTGACAAAGCTTGTCCCTCCCTTTTAAAAAAAAACTTAAAGCCTTATATAATGCTTTATAACTTGTATGGTGGGCCTTTATACAGTCTTATGATAAGGTTTATATTATGTCATATCTCTATGTATCAAAATGGCTGGTACTTCTGAAAGCCAATAAAACATTGACAGACAGCACTCTGTCTTCTCTATAGTCACAGTAACTTACCCAGAGGTGTCAATCGGGGGGGGGGGGGGGGGGGGGGGGGGGTGGTCCAAGCCCAAGCCCAAGCCAAGCTCCAGCATCCGGGGACTAAGCTCAGCCACTTTGTACATTTACCTGGACACTTTATTTACATTTTATTTTATTACAACAGGTTGCAATCCATCAGCCTTAGACACACACACACACACACACACACCCCTTCCACTGATGGGGGGGAAACTGTCACCGCGTCAGCCACAGCTAGTCTGGGGAGTTGAACTTGACTGAAACATATGTCTTCAATTTTAATAGCTCTCTCTCTCTCTCTCTCTCTCCCTGTCTCTCTCTCTCTCTCTCTTTCTTTCTGTCTCTCTCTGTTCGCCCCAGATGGCCTAAAGGGGGGGAATGTTGCCTGAGAAGCGGCGTTTCATGTAAGAATAATTTGTGTTAAGTAGCTGGGCGATCTGTTTGTTACGCTAGAGCTGACACTTGGTTTATGTTTCTTGAGGAGGATGATGGATGAAGCAGGAGTTGATGCTAATTAGCCTAAATTGTCGCAAAGAATGCAAGAGGGGGCTGGCCTGTGCCCAGTACGGCCCTGTGCCTGCCGCGCTCACGGCAGCACAGCCCAGGACAGTTTCCATTGTTCCTGCCTCTTCGCACTTTGGGCGTAATTGAATGGAGCTTGTGGCCATTCATCATTGTACTGGGCCGGGCTGGGCAGCAAGAGGCAGTGGCAGGAAATAAATGGCCAGGGCTGTGGCTGGAGCAGGGTCGTATTCAATAGGCACCAAAGGGAGGAAAATAGACTTTAGAGAGAGACGAGGGACTGTACTTGTCCAATAAGAAACGCGTGCGTTTTTTTTTTCCATTGCTGAAACGTTTTGCTACGTTTTGTGCACTAATGACTACCAGGCTATTAGTCGTTGGATGTTGATGGAGGGTGTTACTCCCCCCCCCCCCCCCCCCCCCGACTAATTAAGAGACACAACCGGAGTCCAGCGGGGCATGACATAGATGGTTGCCAAATGACCTGCCCTGACTTTCAAACCCCTCCGTCTCTCCTCGCTGACAGTCTGACCGCGAAGAAATTAGTGTCCCTGTCGCCGTCGAGCTTCCCTACCCTGTGTTCCTGTGCTTTCTCGTCGCAGGTTGATAGTGTGCCCTTGCAGACTCTCACAGACGTGTTACTCTGTCACTTTGACATCATGGAATGAAAACAAATAAAAAACAAGAAGCAAATAGACCCACTTGTGTCCGTGATCGATCTGAGAAGATAGAGATCTGAGAAGATAGAGATCTGAGAAGATAGATCAGAGGGTAAGATGGAATTCTCACCGTATTGCATAGAGTTACACAGGTAGCCTACCTGTAGGGGTTAGGGGCTATGGGTTGATCTGGGACTGTGTGGTATTACCTAGGAGGGTGTCCTTCTCTACTCAGTGTCGCTCACCTTAATTCGTTTTTGCTGCTTTTCCCACCCCGTTTATTTTTCCCCCATTTGCTGTTTTTCTAGCAGGAACCGCTGGGGGGGATGTGTGGAAAAGACTTACACAAATACTTGGAAACTGTTCCAGCAGCTTTGCGTTGGAGTGATGCTTGCGTAAACCAGCCTGCACACACACACACACACACGCACACACACAGTCCTACTCTTAGCAATGCGGGAGATGTGAGTGAGATTCCTTGCCGCTTGTGCATGAAATGATTTTGCTCATACATTTCAGAGCCAACCAAACACTGGTGGTGCACAGCGCTCACACACGGGGCCGAACACCCTCTGCTCCATTGGGCTGTTGGTGGGTTCTGTTCACCAAGAAGCAGCGAGCCTGGCATGTTGCATTGAACCCAACAACACAACATGCCTGACCCCCCCCCCCGATCGCAGCTAGAACATAACCAACGTTGCATCTGCTAGTCATTAACCTTTCTGAGCATGTACAATACAACGCGGCCGTAAACAAAACGGCATCGTTGTAACAGCCCAGAGTGGATGTGTAGTGTCAAAGTCCTATAACAGAGAACAGAGCAAGGTTCGGGAAGTACAGTGGGGAGAACAAGTATTTGATACACTGCCGATTTTGCAGGTTTTCCTACTTACAAACCATGTAGAGGTCTGTAATTTTTATCATAGGTAAACAAAAATCCAGAAAATCACATTGTATGATTTTTTTTAAAGGAATTAATTTGCATTTTATTGCATGACATAAGTATTTGATCACCTACTAACCAGTAAGAATTCCGGCTCTCACAGACATGTTAGTTTTTCTTTAAGAAGCCCTCCTGTTCTCCACTCATTACCTGTATTAACTGCACCTGTTTGAACTTGTTACCTGTATAAAAGACACCTGTCCACACACTCAATCAAACAGACTCCAACCTCTCCACAATGGCCAAGACCAGAGAGCTGTGTAAGGACATCAGGGATAAAATTGTAGACCCGCACAAGGCTGGGATGGACTACAGGACAATCGGCAAACAGCTTGGTGAGAAGGCAACAACTGTTGGCGCAATTATTAGAAAATGGAAGAAGTTCAAGATGATGGTCAATCATCCTCGGTCTGGGGCTCCATGCAAGATCTCACGTCGTGTGGCATCAATGATCATGAGGAAGGTGATGGATCAGCCCAGAACTACACGTCAGGACCTGGTCAATGACCTGAAGAGAGCTGGGACCACAGTCTCAAAGAAAACCATTAGTAACCTGCAGCGCACGCAAGGTCCCCCTGCTCAAGCTAGCGCATGTCCAGGCCCGTCTGAAGTTTGCCAATGACCATCTGGATGATCCAGACGAGGAATGGGAGAAGGTCATGTGGTCTGATGAGACAAAAATATAGCTTTTTGGTCTAAACTCCACTCGCCGTGTTTGGAGGAAGAAGGATGAGTACAACCCCTTATAATCTCCACCCGGCACAGCCAGAAGAGGACTTGCCACCCCTCATAGCCTGGTTCCTCTCTAGGTTTCTTCCTAGGTTTTGCCTTTCTAGGGAGTTTTTCCTAGCCACCGTGCTTCTACACCTGCATTTCTTGCTGTTTGGGGTTTTAGGCTGGATTTCTGTACAGCACTTTGAGATATCAGCTGATGTACCAAGGGCTATAGAAATACATTTGATTTGATTTGAACACCATCCCAACCGTGAAGCATGGAGGCGGAAACATCATTCTTTGGGGATGCTTTTCTGCAAAGGGGACAGGACGACTGCACCGTATTGAGGGGAGGATGGATGGGGCCATGTATCGCGAGATCTTGGCCAGCAACCTCCTTCCCTCAGTAAGAGCATTGAAGATGGGTTGTGGCTGGGTCTTCAAGCATGACAACGACCCGAAGCACACAGCCAGGGCAACTAAGGAGTGATAAGGAGCATCTCAAGGTCCTGGAGTGGCTTAGCCAGTCTCCAGACCTGAACCCAATAGAAAATCTTTGGAGGGAGCTGAAAGTCCATATTGCCCAGCGACAACCCCGAAACCTGAAGGATCTGGAGAAGGTCTGTATGGTGGCGTGGGCCAAAATCCCTGCTGCATTGTGTGCAAACTTGGTCATTAACTACAGGAAACAAATGATCTCTGTAATTGCAAACAAAGGTTTCTGTACCTTTTCTGATGTATCAAATACTTATGTCATGCAATAAAATGCAAATTAATTACTTAAAAATCATACAATGTGATTTTCTGGATTTTTGTTTTTGATTCCGTCTCACAGTTGAAGTGTACCTATGATAAAAATTACAGACCTCTACATACTTTGTAAGTAGGAAAACCTGCAAAATCGGCAGTGCATCAAATACTGTAGATATGGAGTGGACGTATGTTCAACCTCCCAGGGAAGGGAGACGCTAACAATGACGAGGTTTTGCGGTCCTTCGCTTGCAGCCTAGTTCAGGGTGATTTGCGTAGCCCATTAGTTTGGCTCTGTACCCCTCAGGATGTTTCATGCTCTGTTTGTTTAAATGGTCACTGCCGGCATCCGCTAAATGTAGCATTTTTTTTCAACCAATAGCGACTGTAACTCAACCTGATATTAGCATGTTTTAAATGTCATGCCCAAATCATCACCAAGAAACTTCGTCCAAGTCATTATTTGAACTTTTTTTGCCATGTTTTCAGTAGATATTGTGGCCAAATATGTTTTTTCTATGGTTTGGGTTGGGTTCTGATTTGGCTGATTTCTGTGGAGTGATGGAGGCTAGGGCTTGAGGGGTGTTGGGGGTGGGTGAACAAGGAAAGGGATGAGGAGAGGAAGTGAGTTAGGCTCGGATGGGCGAGAGTGAAACTTTAGTATGATTGAGTTAAGAGGGGAAAGAGCAGGGAGCCCTCAGGCTGCAGTGCCATCCAGCCACTCGGATCCTGTGTATGTACACATGGCGGTTCTGTCGTGTGTGTGTGTGTGTGTGTGTGTGTGTGTCTGTACACGGCGGTCTTGTAATGCTAGCCCAGTCAGTAGAGGGGAGATTGTGATGGAATTATTTGGTCTGCCTAACCTGATTGGCATATTGTGTACATGGAGCTTGTGTGGTGCCATGTATATTAGTTTGGTTCTAGGCTATCATAGTGTGCTTCCCCTTTTCTATATGTCCCATTTCATAGACACATATCCCTTTTTATAATGGATAAGGCTTTACAACATCATTTAAATGTTGTCCTTATTCCGAGGCTTAAGGGGTTTTCAGCAGTCCTGCTGTTGCATAGTGATACTGCTAGAGAGGAAAAGTCAAGTGTCTCGCTCATCTCTCTCATTCTCTTTCTCTCTCATTCTCTCATTCTCTTGCTCTCTCATATTCTCTCTCTCGCTCTCTCTCTCATATTATCTCGCTCTCTCTCTCTCTCTCTCGCTCATATTATCTCTCTCTCTCTCTCTCTCATATTATCTCTCTCTCTCTCATATTATCTCTCTCTCTCTCTCTCTCTCTCTCTCATATTATCTCTCTCTCTCTCTCATATTATCTCTCTCTCTCATATTATCTCTCCTCTCTCTCTCTCATTATCTCTCCTCTCTCTCTCTCTCTCTCTCTATAATTCTCTCTCTCCTCTTTCCTCTCTTTTTTCTCTCCCTCATCTCCTCTTTCCTCTCTTTCTCTTCTCTTTCCTCTCTCCCCTCCCCTCTCTTTCCTCTCCTCTCTCTTTCCTCTCCTCTCTTTCCTCTCTCTATCCCCCCTCTTTCCTCTCTTTCCCGTTTCTGCTCTCTCTCCTCTCTTTCCTATCCTCTCTCTTTCCTCTCTCCTCTCGCTTTCCTCCCTCTTTCTCTCTTTCCTCTCTTTCCCCTTTCTCCTCTCTCCTCTCTTTCCTCCTCTCGATTTCGTCCCTCTATCTCCCCCCTCTCTCTCCCCCTTCCGCTTTCCTCTCTCCCCTCTCCTCTCTCCTCTCTCTCCTCTCCTCTCTTTCTCTTCTCCTGCCTCTTTCCCCTCTTTCCTCTCCCTTTCCTCTCTTCTCTCTTTCCTCTTTCCCCTCTTTCCTCTCCCCTCTCTCCCCTCTCTCCTCCCCCTTTCCTCTCTCTCTCCTCTCTTTTCTCTCTCTCTCCCCCCTCCTCTCTTTCCCCTTTCTCCTCTCTCTCCTCTCTTTCCTATCCTCTCTCTCCCCTCTTTCCTCTCTTTCCTCTCTCTCCTCTCTCTCATTCTCTCTCCTCTCATTCTCTCCTCTCTTTCCTCTCTTTCTCCTCTCCTACCTCTTTCCCCTCTCTCCTCTCTCTCTCATTCTCTCTTTCCTCCCTCTTTCGCCTCTCTCCTCTCCCTTTCCTCTCTCTCCTGTCTTTCCCCTTTCCTCTCCCCTCTCTCTCCTCTCGCTTTCCTCCCTCTCTCCTCCCCCTTTCCTCTCTCCCCTCTCTCTCCTCTCCCTTTCCTCTGTCTCCTGTCTTTCCTGTCTTTCCCCTCTTTCCTCTCCCCTCTCTCTCCTCTCGCTTTCCTCCCTCTCTCCCCTCTCTCCTACCCCTTTCCTCTCTCCTCTCTCCCTTTCCTCCCTCTCTCTCCTCTCCCTTTCCTCCCTCTCTCTCTCCTCCCCCTTTCCTCTTTCCCCTCTCCTCTCTTTCCTCTTTTTCTCTCCCTCTCCTCCATTTCTCCTCTCTCCTCTCTTTCTCATTCTCTTTCCTCTCTCCCCCCTCTCCTCTCTCTCCTCCCCTTTCCTCTCTCCCCTCTCTCCTCCCCTTTCCTCTCTCCCCTCTCTCCTCCCCTCTCTTTCTCCTCTCTCTCTCCCCTCTTTCCTCTGTCCTCTTTCCTCTCTCCTCTCGCTCCCCTCTTTCCTCTCTCTCCTTTCTCCCTTTCTCACCCCTCTGTCCCCTCTCTCTCCTCCCCTTTTCCTCCCTCTCTCTCTCCTCCCCCTTTCCTCTATCCCCTCTCTCCTCTCTCTCCTCTCCCTTTCCTCTTTCCCCTCTCCTCTCTTTCCTCTCCTTTTCTCTTCGTCTCCTCTCTTCCTCCTCTCTTTCCTCTCTTTGTCCTCTCTCATTCTCTCTTTCCTCTCTCCCCTCTCTTTCCTCTCCTCAATTTTTTCTCTCCCTCTCCTCTCTTTCTCATCTCTCCTCTCTTTCTCATTCTCTCTTTCCTCTCTCCTCCCCTTTCCTCTCCCCTTTCCTCTCTCCTCTCTCTCCTCTCTCTCCTCTCCCTTTCCTCTCTTTCCCCTCTCCTCTCTTTCCTCTTTTTTCTCTCCCTCTCCTCTCTTTCTCCCCTCTTTCCTCTCTTTTCCTCTTTCCTCTCCTTTTTCTCTCCCTCTCCTCTCTTTCCTCTCTTTCTCCTCTTTCCTCTCTTTCTCCCCTCTTTCCTCTCTTTTCCTCTATCCTCTCCTTTTTCTCTCTCTCTCCTCTCTTTCTCATTTTCCTCTCTTTCTCATTTTCCTCTCTTTCTCCTCTTTCCTCTCTTTCTCCTCTTTCCTCTCTTTCTCATTCTCTTTCCTCTCTCTCCCCTCTCTCTCCTCTCCCTCTCCTCTTTCCTCTTTTTTCTCTTCCTCTCCTCTCTTTCTCCCCTCTTTCCTCTCTTTCTCCTCTCTCCTCTCTTTCTCATTATCTCTTTCCTCTCTCCTCCCCTTTCCTCTCCCCCTCTCTTTCCCCTCTCCTCTTTTTCTCTCCCTCTCCTCTCTTACTCCTCTTTCCTCTCTTTTTTATCTCCCTCTCCTCTCTCTCCCTCTCCTCTCTTACTCCTCTTTCCTCTCTTTTTTCTCCCCCTCTCCTCTTTCTCCTCTTTCCTCTCTCCCCCCCTCTCTCCTCTCTCTCCTCTCTTTCTCATTCTCTCTTTCCTCTCTCCTCCCCTTTCCTCTCCTCTCTCCTCTCTCTCCTCCCCTTTCCTCTTTCCTCTCTCCCCTCTCTTTCCTCTCTTTTTTCTCTCCCTCTCCTCTCTTTCTCCTCTCTCCTCTCTTTCTCATTCTCTCTTACCTCTCTCCCCTCTCTTTCCTCTCCTCTATTTTTTCTCTCCCTCTCCTCTCTTTCTCCTCTTTCCTCTCTTTCTCATTCTCTCTTTCCTCTCTCCTCCCCTTTCCTCTCCCCTTTCCTCTCTCCTCTCTCTCCTCTCTCTCCTCTCCCTTTCCTCTCTTTCCCCTCTCCTCTCTTTCCTCTTTTTTCTCTCCCTCTCCTCTCTTTCTCCCCTCTTTCCTCTCTTTTCCTCTTTCCTCTCCTTTTTCTCTCCCTCTCCTCTCTTTCCTCTCTTTCTCCTCTTTCCTCTCTTTCTCCTCTTTCCTCTCATTCTCCTCTTTCCTCTCTTTCTCCTCTTGGCTCTCTTTCTCCAATTTCCTCTCTTTCTTCTCTTTCCTCTCTCTCCCCTCTCTCCTCTCCTCTTTCCTCTTTTTTCTCTTCCTCTCCTCTCTTTCTCCCCTCTTTCCTCTCTTTCTCCTCTCTCCTCTCTTTCTCATTATCTCTTTCCTCTCTCCTCCCCTTTCCTCTCCCCCCTCTCTCCTCTCTCTCCTCTCCCTTTCCTCTCTTTCCCCTCTCCTCTTTTTCTCTCCCTCTCCTCTCTTGCTCCTCTTTCCTCTCTTTTTTCTCTCCCTCTCCTCTTTCTCCTCTTTCCTCTCTTTCTCATTCTCTTTCCTCTCTCCCCCCTCTCTCCTCTCTCTCCTCCCCTTTCCTCTTTCCTCTCTCCCCTCTCTTTCCTCTCTTTTTTCTCTCCCTCTCCTCTCTTTCTCCTCTCTCCTCTCTTTCTCATTCTCTCTTTCCTCTCTCCTCCCATTTCCTCTCCTCTCTCCTCTCTCTCCTCTCCCTTTCCTCTCTTTCCCCTCTCCTCTCTTTCCTCTTTTTTCTCTCCCTCTCCTCTCTTACTCCTCTTTCCTCTCTTTTCCTCTATCCTCTCCTTTTTCTCTCTCTCTCCTCTCTTTCTCATTTTCCTCTCTTTCTCATTTTCCTCTCTTTCTCCTCTTTCCTCTCTTTCTCCTCTTTCATCTCTTTCTCATTCTCTTTCCTCTCTCCCCTCTCTCTCCTCTCCCTCTCCTCTTTCCTCTTTTTTCTCTTCCTCTCCTCTCTTTCTCCCCTCTTTCCTCTCTTTCTCCTCTCTCCTCTCTTTCTCATTATCTCTTTCCTCTCTCCTCCCCTTTCCTCTCCCCCTCTCTTTCCCCTCTCCTCTTTTTCTCTTCCTCTCCTCTTGGCTCTCTTTCTCCAATTTCCTCTCTTTCTTCTCTTTCCTCTCTCTCCCCTCTCTCCTCTCCTCTTTCCTCTTTTTTCTCTTCCTCTCCTCTCTTTCTCCCCTCTTTCCTCTCTTTCTCCTCTCTCCTCTCTTTCTCATTATCTCTTTCCTCTCTCCTCCCCTTTCCTCTCCCCCCTCTCTCCTCTCTCTCCTCTCCCTTTCCTCTCTTTCCCCTCTCCTCTTTTTCTCTCCCTCTCCTCTCTTGCTCCTCTTTCCTCTCTTTTTTTCTCTCCCTCTCCTCTTTCTCCTCTTTCCTCTCTTTCTCATTCTCTTTCCTCTCTCCCCCCTCTCTCCTCTCTCTCCTCCCCTTTCCTCTTTCCTCTCTCCCCTCTCTTTCCTCTCTTTTTTCTCTCCCTCTCCTCTCTTTCTCCTCTCTCCTCTCTTTCTCATTCTCTCTTTCCTCTCTCCTCCCATTTCCTCTCCTCTCTCCTCTCTCTCCTCTCCCTTTCCTCTCTTTCCCCTCTCCTCTCTTTCCTCTTTTTTCTCTCCCTCTCCTCTCTTACTCCTCTTTCCTCTCTTTTCCTCTATCCTCTCCTTTTTCTCTCTCTCTCCTCTCTTTCTCATTTTCCTCTCTTTCTCATTTTCCTCTCTTTCTCCTCTTTCCTCTCTTTCTCCTCTTTCCTCTCTTTCTCATTCTCTTTCCTCTCTCCCCTCTCTCTCCTCTCCCTCTCCTCTTTCCTCTTTTTTCTCTTCCTCTCCTCTCTTTCTCCCCTCTTTCCTCTCTTTCTCCTCTCTCCTCTCTTTCTCATTATCTCTTTCCTCTCTCCTCCCCTTTCCTCTCCCCCTCTCTTTCCCCTCTCCTCTTTTTCTCTCCCTCTCCTCTCTTACTCCTCTTTCCTCTCTTTTTTATCTCCCTCTCCTCTCTCTCCCTCTCCTCTCTTACTCCTCTTTCCTCTCTTTTTTCTCCCCCTCTCCTCTTTCTCCTCTTTCCTCTCCTCTCTCCTCTCTCTCCTCTCCCTTTCCTCTCTTTCCCCTCTCCTCTCTTTCCTCTTTTTTCTCTCCCTCTCCTCTCTTACTCCTCTTTCCTCTCTTTTCCTCTATCCTCTCCTTTTTCTCTCTCTCTCCTCTCTTTCTCATTTTCCTCTCTTTCTCATTTTCCTCTCTTTCTCCTCTTTCCTCTCTTTCTCCTCTTTCCTCTCTTTCTCATTCTCTTTCCTCTCTCCCCTCTCTCTCCTCTCCCTCTCCTCTTTCCTCTTTTTTCTCTTCCTCTCCTCTCTTTCTCCCCTCTTTCCTCTCTTTCTCCTCTCTCCTCTCTTTCTCATTATCTCTTTCCTCTCTCCTCCCCTTTCCTCTCCCCCTCTCTTTCCCCTCTCCTCTTTTTCTCTCCCTCTCCTCTCTTACTCCTCTTTCCTCTCTTTTTTATCTCCCTCTCCTCTCTCTCCCTCTCCTCTCTTACTCCTCTTTCCTCTCTTTTTTCTCCCCCTCTCCTCTTTCTCCTCTTTCCTCTCTCCCCCCCTCTCTCCTCTCTCTCCTCTCTTTCTCATTCTCTCTTTCCTCTCTCCTCCCCTTTCCTCTCCTCTCTCCTCTCTCTCCTCCCCTTTCCTCTTTCCTCTCTCCCCTCTCTTTCCTCTCTTTTTTCTCTCCCTCTCCTCTCTTTCTCCTCTCTCCTCTCTTTCTCATTCTCTCTTTCCTCTCTCCTCCCCTTTCCTCTCCTCTCTCCTCTCTCTCCTCCCCTTTCATCTATTTCCCCTCCTCTCTTAACTCTTTTTCTCTCCCTCTCCTCTCTTACTCCTCTTTCCTCTCCCTTTTCTCTCCCTCTCCTCTCTTTCTCCTCTTTCGTCTCTTTCTCCTCTTTCCTCTCTTTCTCATTCTCTCTTTCCTCTCTCTCTCCTCTTCCTCTCCTCTCTTTCTCCCCTCTTTCCTCTCTTACTCCTCTTTCCTCTCTTTTCTCTCCCTCTCCTCTTTCTCCTCTTTCCTCTCTTTCTCCTCTCTCCTCTCTCTCTCCTCCCCTTTCCTCTCCCCCCTCTCTCCTCTCTCTCCTCCCCTTTCCTCTCTCCCCTCTCTCCTCTCCCTTTCCTCTCTTTCCCCTCCTCTCTCTCCTCTCCCTTTCCTCTCTTTCCGCTCTCCTCTCTCTTTCCTCTCTTTTTTCTCTCTTCCCCTCTCTCCTCCCCTTTCCTCTCTCCCATCTCTCCTCTTTCCTCTCTCCTCTCTCCCCTCTTTCCTCTCTCTCATTCCTCTCTCCTTTCTCCCTTTCTCACCCCTCTGTCCCCTCTATCGCTCTCTCCCCTCTCCTTCCTCTCTCTTTCCCCTCTCTCTCCTCTATCCTCTCTTTTCTCTTTTTTCTCTCTCCCCCTCTCTTCTTCCTCTCTCTTTTCTCTTTCTCCTCTCTCTTTCCTCTCATTCTCTTTCTCCTCTCTCTTTCCTCTATCCCCTCTCTTTCCTCGCTCCTCTCTTCTCTCGCTTTCCTCCCTCTCTCTTTCTCTCTCGCTTTCCTCCCTCCCCTCCCTCCCTCCCCTTCCCTCTCTCCTCTCTCCCCCTTTCCTATCTCCTTTCTCAATTTCTCACCCCTCTCTCTCCCCTCTCATTCTCTCTTTCCTCTCTCTCCTCTCCTCTCCCTCTCCTCTCTTTCCTCTTTTTTCTCTTCCCCTCCTCTTTCTCCCCTCTTTCCTCTCTTTCTCCCCTCTTTCCTCTCTTTTTTCTCTGCCTCCTCTCTTACTCCTCTTTCCTCTCTTTTTTCTCTCCCTCTCCTCTCTCTCCTTCTCCTCTCCTACTCTTTCCTCTCTTTTTTCTTTCCCTCCTCTTTCTCCTCATTCCTCTTTCTCCTCTCTCCTCTCTTTCTCATTCTCTTTCCTCTCTCCCCCCTCTCTCCTCTCTCTCCTCCCCTTTCCTCTCCCCTCTCTCCTCTCTCTCTTTCCTCTCCTTCCCCTCTCCTCTCTCCTCTCCCTTTCCTCTCTTTCCCCTCTCCTCTCTTTCCTCTCTTTTTTCTCTCTCCCCCCTCTCTCTCCTCCGCTTTCCTCACTTTCCCCTCTCCTCTCTTTCTCTTCCTCTCCTCTTTCTCCCCTCTTTCCTTCTTTCCCCTCCTCTCTCTTACCTCCTTTCCTCTCCTCTTTCTCCTCTTTCCTCTCTCCCCCTCTCTCCTCGCTTTCCTCCCTCTCTCTTTCTCTCCTCCCCTCCCCTCTCCCCTTTCCTCTCTCCCCTCTCTCTCCCCTTCTTCCTCTCTTTCCCCTATCCTCTCTTTCCTCTTTTTTTCTCTCCTCTCTCCTCTCTTTCCTCTCTCCTCTCTCTCCCCTCTTTCCTCTTTCCCCTCTCTCATCTCTCTCCCCTCTTTCCTCTTTCCCCTCTCTCGCCTCTCTCCCCTCCCCTCTCTCCTCTCTCTTTCCTCTTTTTTCTCTCCCTCTCTTTCTCTCTCCTCTCTCTCCTTCCTCTCCCCTTTCTCTCTTTCTCACCCCTCTGTCCCCTCTATCGCCCTCTCACTCCCCTCTCCCCCTCTCTCCTCTTTCCTCTCTTTTTCTCTCTTTCCTCTTTCTCCTCTCTCTTTCCCCTCTCTCCTCTCTCTTTCCTCTTTCCTCTCTCCTCTCCTCTCTCTCCCCCCTCTCTTCTCTCTCCCCTCTTTCCTCTCTCTCCTTTCTCCCTTTCTCACCCCTCTGTCCCCTCTATCGCTCTCTCCCCTCTCATTCCTCTCTCTCCCCTCTCTCTTTCCCCTCTGTCCTCTTTCCTCTCTTTTCTCTTTTTTCTCTCTCCCCCTATCTCTTCTTCCTCTCTTTCCTCTTTATCCTCTCTTTCCTCTATCCCCTCGCTTTCCTCCCTCTCTCTTTCTCTCTCGCTTTCCTCCCTCTCTCTTTCTCTCTCGCTTTCCTCCCTCTCTCTTTCTCTCTCGCTTTCCTCCCTCTCTCCTCTCTCTCCTCTCTCTTCCCCCTCTCTTCTCTCTCCCCTCTTTCCTCCCTCCCCTCCCCTCTCTCCTCTCTCCCCCATTTCCTCTCTCCTTCCTCTCTCCTTTCTCGATTTCTCACCCCTCTCTCTCCCCTCTCTATCGCTCACTCCCCTCTCTCCCCTCTTTCCTCTCTTTCCTCTCTTTCCTCTCTCCTCTCCCCTCTCTACCCTCTCTCCTCTTTCCCCTCTTTCCTCTCTCCCCTCCCCTCTCCCCTCTCTCTTTCCTCTCTTTCCTCTCTCTCCTCTATTTCCTCTCTCCTTTCTTTCCTCTTTCTCCTCTTTCTCATTCTCTCTTTCCTCTCTCTCCCCTCTCTCCTCTTCCTCTCCTCTCTTTCTCCCCTCTTTCCTCTCTTACTCCTCTTTCCTCTCTTTTCTCTCCCTCTCCTCTTTCTCCTCTTTCCTCTCTTTCTCCTCTCTCCTCTCTTTCTCATTCTCTTTCCTCTCTCCCCCCCCCCCTCTTCTCTCTCTGCTCCCCTTTCCTCAGTCCCCTCTCTCCTCTCTCTCCTCCCCTTTCCTCAGTCCCCTCTCTCCTCTCTCTCCTCTCCATTTCCTGTCTTTCCCCTCTCCCCTCTCTTCTCTCCCTTTCCTCACTTTCCCCTCTCCTCTCTTTCCTTTTTTCTCTTCCTCTCTTTCTCCCCTCTTTCCTCTCTCCCCTCTCTCCTCTCTCCTCTCCCTCTCCTCTCTTTCCTCTTTTTTCTCTTCCTCTCCTCTCTTACTCCTTTCCTCTCTTACTCCTCTTTCCTCTCTTACTCCTCTTTCCTCTCTTACTCCTCTTTCCTCTCTTTTTTCTCTTCCTCTCCTCTCTTTCCTCTCTTTCTCCCCTCTTTCCTCTCTCCCCTCTCTCCTCTCTCTCCTCTCCCTCTCCTCTCTTTCCTCTTTTTTCTCTCCCTCCCCTCTCTTTCCTCTCTTTTTTCTCTTCCTCCTCTCTTTCCTCTCTTTCTCCCCTCTTTCCTCTCTCCCCTCTCTCCTCTCTCTCCTCTCCCTCTCCTCTCTTTCCTCTTTTTTCTCTCCCTCTCCTCTCTTTCCTCTTTTTTCTCTTCCTCTCCTCTCTTACTCCTCTTTCCTCTCTTACTCCTCTTTCCTCTCTTACTCCTCTTTCCTCTCTTACTCCTCTTTCCTCTCTTACTCCTCTTTCCTCTCTTACTCCTCTTTCCTCTCTTTTTTCTCTTCCTCTCCTCTCTTTCCTCTCTTTCTCCCCTCTTTCCTCTCCCTCCTCTCTCCTCTCTCTCCTCTCCCTCTCCTCTCTTTCCTCTTTTTTCTCTCCCTCTCCTCGCTTTCCTCTTTTTTCTCTTCCTCTCCTCTCTTACTCCTCTTTCCTCTCTTACTCCTCTTTCCTCTCTTACTCCTCGTTCCTCTCTTTTTTCTCTCCCTCTCCTCTCTTTCCTCTCTTTTTTCTCTTCCTCCTCTCTTTCCTCTCTTTCTCCCCTCTTTCCTCTCTCCCCTCTCTCCTCTCTCTCCTCTCCCTCTCCTCTCTTTCCTCTTTTTTCTCTCCCTCTCCTCTCTTTCCTCTTTTTTCTCTTCCTCTCCTCTCTTACTCCTCTTTCCTCTCTTACTCCTCTTTCCTCTCTTACTCCTCTTTCCTCTCTTACTCCTCTTTCCTCTCTTACTCCTCTTTCCTCTCTTACTCCTCTTTCCTCTCTTTTTTCTCTTCCTCTCCTCTCTTTCCTCTCTTTCTCCCCTCTTTCCTCTCCCTCCTCTCTCCTCTCTCTCCTCTCCCTCTCCTCTCTTTCCTCTTTTTTCTCTCCCTCTCCTCGCTTTCCTCTTTTTTCTCTTCCTCTCCTCTCTTACTCCTCTTTCCTCTCTTACTCCTCTTTCCTCTCTTACTCCTCGTTCCTCTCTTTTTTCTCTCCCTCTCCTCTTTCTCCTCTTTCTCCCCTTTCTCCTCTTTCCTCTCTTTCTCCTCTCCCTCCTCTCTCCTCTCTCTCCTCCCCTTTCCTCTCTCCTCTCTCCTCTCTCCTCTCTCTCCTCTCTCTCCTCTCTCTCCTCTCTCCCCTCTCTCCCCTCTCTTCCCCCTCCTTTCCTCTCTCTTTCCTCACTTTCCCCTCTCCTCTCTTTCCTCTCTTTTTTCTCTTCCTCTCCTCTCTTTCTCCCCTCTTTCCTCTCTTTCTCCCCTCTTTCCTCCTTTCCCCTCCTCTCTCTTTCCTCTCTTTTTTCTCTCCCTCTCCTCTCTTTCTCCTCTTTCCTCTCTCTTTCTCTCCTCCCCTACCCTCTCCCCTTTCCTCTCTCCTCTCCCTTTCCTCTCTTTCACCTATCCTCTCTTTACTCTCTTTTTTTCTCTCCCTCTCCTCTTTCTCCTCTTTCCTCTCTTTCTCTTCTCTCTCCTCTTTTCTCTCTTTCTCTTCTCTCTCCTCTCTTTCCTCTCCTCTCTCTCCCCTCTTTCCTCTCTTTCCCCTCTCCCCTCTTACCTCTCTCGCCTCTCGCCCCTCGCCTCTCTCCTCTCCCTTTCCTCTCTCACTCCCCTCTCCCCCCTCTCCTCTCTTTCCTCTCTTTTTTTTTCTTTCCTCTTTCTCCTCTCTCTTTCCCCTCTCTCCTCTCCTCTCTCTCCTCTCTCTCCCCCGCTCTCTTCTCTCTCCCCTCTTTCCTCTCTCTCCTTTCTCCCTTTCTCACCCCTCTGTCCCCTCTATCGCTCTCTCCCCTCTCCTTCCTCTCTCTCCCCTCTCTCTTTCCCCTCTCTCTCCTCTATCCTCTCTTTTCTCTTTTTTTCTCTCTCCCCTCTCTCTCCCCTCTTACCTCTCTTATTTCTCTCTCTCTTCTTCCTCTCTTTCCTCTTTCTCCGCTCTCTTGCCTCTTTCTCCCCTCTCTTTCCTCTCTCCTCTCTTCTCTCGCTTTCCTCCCTCTCTCTTTCTCTCTCGCTTTCCTCCCTCTCTCTTTCTCTCTCGCTTTCCTCCCTCTCTCTTTCTATCGCCCCTCCCCTCTCTCCTCTCTTTCCCCTCTCCCCTCCCCTCTCTCCTCTCTTTCCCCTCTCCCCTCCCCTCTCTCGTCTCTCTCCCCTCTTTCCTCTCTCGCCCCTCCCCTCTCTCCTCTCCCTTTCCTCTCTTTCTCCCCTCCCCTCTCTCCCCCCTCTCTCCTCTCTCTCCTCCCCTTTCCTCACTTTCCCCTCTCCTCTCTTTCTCCTCTTTCCTCTCTCTCCCCTCTTTCCTCTCTTTCTCCCCTCTTTCCTCCTTTCCCCTCTCTCTTTCCTCTCTTTTTTCTCTTCCTCTCCTCTCTTACTCCTCTTTCCTCTCTTACTCCTCTTTCCTCTCTTACTCCTCTTTCCTCTCTTTCTCCTCTCTCCTCTCTTTCTCATTCTCTTTCCTCTCTCCCCCTCTCTCCTCTCTCTCCTCCCCTTTCCTCTCTCCTCTCTCCTCTCTCTCCTCCCCTCTCTCCCCTCTCTCCCCTCTCTTCCCCCTCTCCCCTCTTTCCTCTCCCTTTCCTCACTTTCCCCTCTCCTCTCTTTCCTCTCTTTTTTCTCTTCCTCTCCTCTCTTTCTCCTCTTCCCCTCTCCTTGCTTTCCTCCCTCTCTCTTTCTCTCCTCCCCTCCCCTCTCCCCTTTCCTCTCTCCCCTCTCTCCTCTCCCTTTCCTCTCTTTCCCCTATCCTCTCTTTCCTCTCTTTTTTTCTCTCCCTCTCCTCTTTCTCCTCTCTTTCCTCTCTTTCTCTTCTCTCTTCTCTTTCCTCTCTCCTCTCTTTCCTCTCTTTCCCCTCTCCCCTCTTTCCTCTCTCGCCTCTCTCCCCTCCCCTCTCTCCTCTCCCTTTCCTCTCACTCCCCTCTCCCCCTCTCTCCTCTCCTCTCATTCCTCTCTTTTTTCTTTCTTTCCTCTCTCTCCTCTCTCTCCCCCGCTCTCTTCTCTCTCCTCTCTCTCCCCCGCTCTCTTCTCTCTCCCCTCTTTCCTCTCTCTCCTTCCTCTCTCTTTTCTCCCTTTCTCACCCCTCTGTCCCCTCTATCGCTCTCTCCCCTCTCCTTCCTCTCTCTCCCCTCTCTCTTTCCCCTCTCTCTCCTCTATCCTCTTTTCTCTTTTTTTCTCCCCCTCTCTCTTCTTCCTCTCTCTTTCCTCTTTCTCCACTCTCTTTCCTCTCATTCTCTCTTTCCCCTCTCTTCTCTCACTTTCCTCCCTCTCTCTTTCTCTCTCGCTTTCTCTCCCCCCTTTCCTCTCTCCTTCCTCTCTCCTTTCTCGATTTATCACCCCTCTCTCTCCCCTATCTATCGCTCACTCCCCTCTCTCTCTCCTCTATTTCCTCTCTTTCCTCTTTCCTCTCTCCCCTCTCTACCCTCTTTCCTCTTTCCCCTCTTTCCTCTCTCTCCTCTTTCCTCTTTTTCCTCTTTCCTCTCTCTCCTCTATTTCCTCTTTCCTCTCTCTCCTCTATTTCCTCTCTCTTCTCTCTTTCTCACCCCTCTGTCCCCTCTATCGCCCTCTCACTCCCCTCTCCCCCCTCTCTCCTCTTTCCTCTCTTTTTTCTCTCTTTCCTCTTTCTCATCTCTCTTTCCCCTCTCTCCTCTCTCTTTCCTCTTTCCTCTCTCCTCTCCTCTCTCTCCCCCCTCTCTTCTCTCTCCCCTCTTTCCTCTCTCTCCTTTCTCCCTTTCTCACCCCTCTGTCCCCTCTATCGCTGTCTCCCCTCTCATTCCTCTCTCTCCCTCTCTCACTCCCCTCTCTCCCCTCTTTCCTCTCTTTTCTCTTTTTTTCTCTCCCCTCTCTCTCCCCCTTTCCTCTCTCCTTCCTCTCTCCTTTCTCGATTTCTCACCCCTCTCTCTCCCCTATCTATCGCTCACTCCCCTCTCTCTCCTCTATTTCCTCTCTTTCCTCTCTCTCCTCTATTTCCTCTCTCCTTTCTTTCCTCTCTCTTTTTCTCTCTCCTCTCTCTCCTTTCTCTCTCCTCTCTTCTCTCTTTCTCACCCCTCTGTCCCCTCTCTATCGCCCTCTCTTTTCTCTTTTTTTTCTCTCCCCTCTCTCCCTCTTTCCTCTCTTTTTTTCTCTCTCCCTCCCTCTCCTCTCTTCCCTCTTCCCTCTTTCCTCTCTTTTTTTCTCTCCCCTCCCCTCTCCTCTCTCTACCCTCCCCTCTTCTCTCTCCCCTCCCCTCTCTCCTCTCTCCCCCCTTTCCCCTCGTTCCTATCTCCTTTCTCGATTTCTCACCCCTCTGTCCCCTCTATCGCTCTCTCCCCTCTCATTCCTCTCTCTCCCTGTCTCACTCCCCTCTCTCCCCTCTTTCCTCTCTTTTCTCTTTTTTTCTCTCCCCTCTCTCTCCCTCTTTCCTCTCTTTTTTCTCTCTCCCCTCTCTCTCCTCTCCTCTCTCTCCTCTCTCTCCTCTATTTCCTCTCTTTCCTCTCTTTCCTCTCTCCCCTCTCTCCTCCCTCTCTCCCCTCCCCTCTCTCCCCCTTTCCTCTCTCCTTCCTCTCTCCTTTCTCGATTTCTCACCCCTCTCTCTCCTATCTATTGCTCACTCCCCTCTCTCTCCTCTATTTCCTCTCTTTCCTCTCTCTCCTCTATTTCCTCTCTCCTCTCTTCTCTCTTTCTCACCCCTCTGTCCCCTCTCTATCGCCCTCTCTTTTCTCTTTTTTTTCTCTCCCCTCTCTCCCTCTTTCCTCTCTTTTTTTCTCTCTCCCCTCTCTCTCCTCTCCTCTCTTCCCTCTTTCCTCTCTTTTTCTCTCCTCTCCTCTCTCCCCTCTTTCCTCTTTCTCCTCTCTTTCCTCTATCCTCTCTTTTTTTCTCTCCCCTCCCCTCTCTCCTCTCTCTACCCTCCCCTCTTCTCTCTCCTCTCTCCCCCCTTTCCCCTCTTTCCTATCTCTCCTTTCTCGATTTCTCACCCCTCTCTCCCCTCTCTATCGCTCCCTCTCACTCCCCTCTCTCCCCTCTCTTTCCTCTCTTTTTTCTCTCTCCCTTCTCTCTCCTCTCTCCCCTCTTTCCTCTCTCCTCTCCTCTCCTCTCTTTCCTTCCTCTCTCTATCGCTCCCTCTCCTCTCTCTTCCCTCCCCTCTTTCCCCTCTTTCCTCTTTTTTCTCTTTCCTCTCTCTTCTTCCTCTCTTTCCTCTTTCCCCTCTCTCCTCTCTCTTTCCTCTCCTCTTTTCTCTATCCCCTCTCTCCCCTCTCTCCTCCCTCTCTCTTTCTCTCTCCCCTCCCCTCTCCCCCTCTCTCCTCTCTCCCCCTTTCCTCTCTTTCCTCTCTCTCCTTTCTCGATTTCTCACCCCTCTCTCCCCTCTCTATCGCTCTCTCCCTCTCTCTCACTCCCCTCTCTCCCCTCTCTTTCACTCCCCTCTCTCCCCTCTCTCTCACTCCCCTCTCTCCCCTCTCTCCCCTCTCTCCCCTCTCTTTCCTCTCTTTCCTCTCTCCCCTCTCTCCCCTCTCTTTCCTCCCCTCTCTTTCCTCTCTCCCCTCTCTTTCCTCTCTCCCCTCCCCTGTCCTGTCTCCCCTCCCCTGCCCCCTTTCTTCTCCCCTGCCCCCTTTCTTCTCCCCTGTCCCCTCTCTTTCCTCTCTTTCCTCTCTTTCCTCTTTTTCCTCTCCTCTCTTTCCTCTCTCTTCTCTCCTCTTTCCCCTCTTTCCTCTCGTTTCTCTCTCTTCCATCTTTCCTCTCTTTCCCCTCTTTCCTCTCTCCCCCTTTCCTCTCTTTCTCTCCCCTCTCTCCCTGTCTTTCTCATCCCTCTCTATTGCTCTCTCACTCCCCTCTCACCCCTTTCTCTCCCCTCTTTCCTCTCTCCTCTCTCTTTCCTCCCTCTCTTTCTCACCCCTCTCTCTCCCCTCTCTCACTCCCCTCTCCCCTCTTTCCTCTCTCTCCTTCCTCTCTCCTTTCTCTCTTTCTCACCCCTCTCTCCTCTCTCTCACTCCCCTCTCTTTCCTCTCTCTCCTTCCTTTCTCTCACCCCACAGTGCACAGCGTGTGAGGTGCTGTTTAAACTGTGGGAAAAATGTCTCAAGCTTAAAGTAGTGTGGAGCCGAGCTGCCTCTCCCCTAACACACAGTACCGGAGCTAAACAAAAGCAGATGTCGTAAAGTTTACAGAAATCAGAACATTATTTTCCTGTTTCCATCACATTCTTCTAAACACTTAGAGAACAAGCTTTGAAGTCACCATAGAAATGTAGTCTGCGGGAGAAACGATAGCATCTCTCCGAGAAACAGAACGAAAGGGAGGGGAAAAGGGAGGCGGAGGATGTAAAGGGCGGCGAGGAGAGGAAAGAGTAAAGGGGATCAAGTTTATTCTGCTTTCAGATTTCAAGTTGAATCTGTTTTGAAATTCATTCATAGAACCGTCCGAGTGCAGTGGAACTTAGCTCTATCCCCTGATGCAGTTGGAACTTGCTCTGATGTTGGTTTGCTGGTTGAGACCGATAGCACAAAAGTAACAGTTGGTGGGACAGCACAGCCATGAGCCTAGCTTCCATATGGACCCTGTTAACTTACAGCCTACACAAAGGCTTTTATGATGTACTTTTGTGCTACGTAGCTAAATGTGGCAGGCATTTGGTAGCGTTGGTAAGATGCGTACTCACTCGCCGGGTTAGCCTTACCATAGCTCTGCTTTCTATAGACCACAACAAGTCCGAGGCAACGTGTGGACTATCGTTCCGCTCGTTCTTCTGTTACTTTTTTCATATTCGTTGTTAAATGGATTTCCGGATCCTTCTGACCTTCAATGCGAGAAGCATTTACAGGCTCCGGTCTTGTAAGTGATGCATTTAGACTCGCAATAACGGGCCACACTTGTTTCTGATTTTGCTCGTGCAAGTCGCCCGTTATTGCTTTGAGTTCCGAGAGCCAAGAGCATAACAAACGGCTTTCTGCTCTGAGAGGTCCGCTGAGTACACTGTGTGCGCTCAGCCCTTGTTGTACAGTAATACAGGGTGGCATGTGAATCACTCACACGATGCTCGTCTCTCTACATCCCACCGCTGCACACACACACACTCACGCACACCGGCGCTACAGATTGGACCTCACAGTCACAGTTCTGCCTCGTTTCTGCTTCCTGGATTCTCATCCTCCAGGCTCAGCAGACGTGTGTGTGCGTGTGTGTGTGTGTATGTGTGTGTACGCTGCGGTCTTGTCATCCTCTGGGCTCAGCAGACGCATTCCACATGAATTATAATTCAATAGAGAATGATGTTGCTTTCCTTAATTTGACCGTCAACGGTACAGGAACGGCAGCTTTCCAGTGGGTTGGCAGGGTCTGTCACTGCCAAATGGAATGACGGTACTGCGGCCCAGCATGCTGCCCCACATCCACTGACAGTAGAGAGGTCAACACAGACCGCGTGATGCGTCGTGGTCATGTCTGAATGGAGATGGGACCACCGTGTCTGATGAGCACTGAAAACCTCATCTGACGCAGGAGCCTTTGGAGCCGGGCTTTCTGCTGAGTCAGGGATCTGTTTTCTGAGTCAGGGATCAAGTGGTAAAATAAAAAATAGATGGGTAAATACACGTTCAGTGGTCTGAGGGGCTTTGTCCATGGCTTCTAGTTGTTCTGTTTCTATGGTGTGGAGCTTAAGGGGGAGCTGGGTGGGGAACTGAGAGATTATCATGATGATACAGTAGGAACGGCAGGCATTTCCTCCTCCTAACAAAGTACAGGGCCTTATCTCTCTGTCTGTCTCTCTCTCTCTCTCTGTCTCTCTCTCTGTCTTTCTGTCTCTCTCTCTGTCTCTCTGTGTCTCTCTCTCTGTGTCTCTCTCTCTCTCTGTGTCTCTCTCTTTCTGTCTCTCTGTTGCTGTCTCTCTCTCAAAATTTAATTTAAGGGGCTTTATTGGCATGGGAAACATATGTTAACATTGCCAAAGCAAGTGAAATAGTTAATAAACAAAAGTGAAATCAACAATAAAAAATGTAGTTAACATTACACTCACAAATGTTCCGAAATAATATGTCTATATACCGTGTTGTAACAATCTTGCTGCTGTAATGGCACACTGTGGTGTTTCACCCAATAGCTATGGGAGTTTATCAAAATTGGATTTGTTTTCGAATTCTTTGTGGGTCCTCTCTCTCGCTCTCTCTCTCTCTGTGACACACACACACACACACACACACTGTGTAGATATGCTGTTCTCCTCCACACTGCTCCACGCGTTCCATTGTTGTCCTTGGCCCCGCTGTAGGTGATGCTGCAGGCCAGGCAGCCACTGGAAAAGTGACTGCTGGTGTGAATTTAACTGGAGGACAGGGAACAGGGTTCATAAAACACTCCTCTGTTCATCCCTCCATTTTCCATCTGGAGGGAAAATGTCCTGGTGGGTTTTTACTTTTACTTTTCATCGTTTTGAAAGCACAGAAGCTCTAAGGGAAGAGACTGGGATAGCTAGCTCCACACTAGGGCTGGTTGATATGGCCTAAAAATCAGATCTCAATTATAAAAACAGTGTTTACTTATTGGCGATTCACTAATATATATATATATATATATATATATATGAAAATATATATTTTTTAATTAAATACGGATTTTTTGCCCAATTTAAGGTCAATACACTGCATTTCAAACAGGGAGCAGTAATCTAATGAAATCAGGGCTCGTTAAATTATAACTAGGCTAAATATAAGTCTCCCACAACCCACTAATAATTTTATCAAAATAGTTTAAACTGCTTTTATTTGTCTATGAAAATGCCCTTTCTTTACAAGTGTAACCAGAACCATGCAAACCCAGAGCCATGCAAACCCAGAGCCATGCAAACCCAGAGCCATGCAAACCCAGAGCCATGCAAACCCAGAGCCATGTAAACCCAGAACCATGCAAACCCAGAACCATGCAAACCCAGAACCATGCAAACCCAGAACCATGCAAACCCAGAACCATGCAAACCCAGAACCATGCAAACCCAGGGCCATGCAAACCCAGAACCATGCAAACCCAGAACCATGCAAACCCAGAACCATGCAAACCCAGGGCCATGCAAACCCAGGGCCATGCAAACCCAGGGCCATGCAAACCCAGAACCATGCAAACCCAGAACCATGCAAACCCAGAACCATGCAAACCCAGAACCATGCAAACCCAGAACCATGCAATGGACATCCACTAATAATGAAAATGAACACAGATCTCATAAACAATCTCTATCTCAATCTTATTATTATTTCAAATCTTACCAACTTGTATGTTTTAGCTCGCTGACAAGGTAGAAGAGTTGAACTGTTATAAACACGCCCTCCTGTCCGTCTCCAGCTGGACAGCATGCTAGCCCGTTGACTTTGTTTAGAGGCTGAAATCAAGTGGCCTACCTGGATAAGATGATCCTTATTTCTTACAAGGAGAATTTCCACTTTTTATGCTCATAGCAAATGTATAAAACAAAGACTAGACAGCTAGCACATAAGTCTGTGGCTGAAATGCTGCTAGCAGTACCGCAATGCAGCGTGTGGGGAAAAAAAATTGGGCCTTCATTTTCCAGAAGCAATGCTCATTGCTACTACTTTTTTAAAAAATAATTTAATGTCTCAATGTGTTTTGTTCTGTTGGACCAAACCTCAAATGCAAATATGGAGTTGAAACTGCTTGTTGTCAGAGAGGAAGTGGTGATCTTTCGTCTTTGTTGTTGTGAGTGGCAGGGGGAGAGGTGTGTGTGTGTGTGTGTGTGTGGGATGTCTACCATATGGGATGAGCGAATGAACGGTCGAGAGGTAGAGATGCAGTGGGAAGAGGTCTTTCTTACCTCACGTGTGCTGAAGCCAGGGTGTTATTTTGACTCCCTCCAAGCACCGTAAAAAGCACGTCTCTGTGCTGCTGATTCATGACATCGTGTCCTAAATATTCCCTAGTCAGGAAGTCCATTTTAATATTGCTGTGTGTGGGGGGAAGTGGCGGCCAGTGTGGTGGGTGACGGTGGGTAAGGAACAGGGTGAGGTCACGATGATGTAAGGGGTCACTATGGACGATGAAACAACATTGTAAAGGAAGGCCCTCCCGGGTGCCGGTCCATGGCTGACTGGGAACCCCAATAGTAGTGACCGAAGGGAGCATTAGACCACCAGAGACGACCATGCCACCCACCCAGACAGATCATCCATCTCCCCTGAGTCCCCGGACACCCTCCACCCTGGGCCCTGGCAGGGCTGTAGCAGTGGGGATTTTTCCTGGTGCTCTGAGAGGAGGAAATGGTAGCGGTGTGAAGCATCTCATTGTCCTGGCCTGGGGTCAGCAGGATGTCTGGGTGTGAAGCAGAAGCATCTCATTGTCCTGGCCTGGGGTCAGCAGGATGTCTGGGTGTGAAGCAGAAGCATCTCATTGTCCTGGCCTGGGGTCAGCAGGATGTCTGGGTGTGAAGCAGAAGGAAACACTGGGTGAAAGATGGCTCTGGAGAACGTGAGCCAAGCCGTGAAAGTTTAAATAAATATTGAGAAGCTCGAGAATAGCCCTGGTGGTCTGGGAATCCCTCCACCTCTACAGCCTTCCACCCCCCACAGCTGCTGTTTTCGCTCTCTGCTGCCCTTGTTTTGAGAGAACACACACTGTCGTTTAGGGAAGGCTAGTGCTGGGCTGGTAGCATAGTGGTCAACCCTCGTCCTGGAGGGCCACTTGCACTTCATGTTTTTTTATTTAACCGACCTGGAGGACCAGGTGTGTTGAATTTAGGCAATCACCGAACTGATCAGTTTGCTGAGTTGGTCAGGTGTGTCAGGGTTGCCTTCCTCCTTCGTTGTGTATTTTGGTTGGCTTCTTCCTTGAACTGATTGCCCCTTGAAAGGTGCTCCGCTGCCTTCAAATCACAACACAGCAATACTATTGTAATACTGTAGAGTTCCTATCGGTTCAATGTCGACGTGTCCGATGGCCCTCATCATTATGGATTCAGTATGTTCCGAGTTAGCGATAAGCGTTCGGCATTCGGCTGCAGTCCCGTTTTTCAAGTACACATGGCTCCAAGCAGTTACGGTAAGACGAGGCTCTAGCCCATGAAACGAAGGGGGAATTAGTTCAGTATGAATCCATAGGCCTGCCGGGAGCCAAAACACACAGGCTGTGTCATGATGTAAAACATCCAGGACAAATTGAATCACGTTTGGACAGATTGAGCCTTCAGACAGACACAGGCTGCATTCCTGTTGAACTGAGCATTGAGAGAGATTGTAACCAATAGGTCTTCTCTGTCTATAACTTCTCTTTTACTTAAAACTACAAATGTTGGCCACACAAGCTCACAGAATGGGACCCCCGTGTGCTGAATGAAGCAGGTAGTGCGTAAAAATTGTCTGTCCTCGGTTGCAACACTCACTACCGAGTTCCAAACTGCCTCTGGAAGCAACGTCAGCACAATAACTGTTTGTCGGGAGCTTCATGAAATGGGTTTCCATGGCTAAGCTGCAGCACACAAGCCCAAGATCACCATGCGCAATGCCAAACATTGGCTGGAGTGGTGTAAAGCTCACCGCAATTGGACTCTGGAGCTTGGCCCCTTAACGCTACTGCATACAATGGCGTTCTAGACAATTCTGCTTCCAACTTTGTGGCAACAGTTTGAGACCTATTTCAGTCCTGTTTCAGCAAGACCATGCCCCCATTCACAAAGGAATGTCCATACAGAAATGGTTTGGAAGAACTTGACTGGCCTGCACAGAGCCCTGACCTAAACCCCCATCGAACAGTTTTGGGAGGAATTGGAACGCCGACTGCGAGCCAGGCCTAATCTCCCAACATCTGTGCCCGACCTCACTAATGCTCTTGTGGCTGAATGGAAGCAAGTCCCTGCAGAAATGTTCCAACATCTAGTAGAAAGCCTTTCCCAGAAGAGTGGGGGCTGTTTTTTTATTTATTTTATTTATTGATTTCACCTTTATTTAACCAGGTAGACTAGTTGAGAAAAAGTTCTCATTTACATCTGCGACCTGGCCAAGATGACGCAAAGCAGTGCGACAAACAACAACACAGAGTTACACATGGAATAAACAAACGTACAGTCAATAACACAATAGAAAAAAGTCTATATACAGTGTGTGCAAATGAGGTAAGATTAGGGAGGTAAGGCAATAAATAGGCCCTATTGGGGAAATATGGTGTTATAGCAGTAAAGGGGGGGACCAGCTCCATATTAATGCCCATGATTTTGGAATGAGTGTTATGTGTCCACATGCTTTTGTGTACCCGATTTGATGAGGGGAAGCCTTTTCTAGTGTCGAGGCCTGTTCCTGTAGATGGCCTGTCCAGAGCGGAAGAGCTTCCAAAACCACGTTTTTCAAAAGTGGTCTGTCCGGATTTCAGTTATCGGAACGGGATTAAAAGCATAGAAATAGGATGAGTAGAACGGCCCCATTTCAAGTCGGCGATTTCTATTCATTCTATTTCTATGCCTGTAATCCTACCCAATCGGCGAAATCCGGATGACTTTTGAAAAGCTGTCTGTGTTGTATATAGACTTGGGCCTTCCCAGTAGATCAAGCTGAACCCCCAGCTCTAAATCTGCTGGGTTGATGTAAGGGGAGAAGCATGGTAGAATAACAGAACGTGCACTTTGTTCACCCCAGCCTGCCATAAAACAGGAAGAATTACAGAGTGAGAGACCGTTTAACTCGGCCTCGTAAATACGTGTTTGCCCTTTTAGTCTATTTTCCCTCCCTTCCTTTCTCTCTCTGTCCTCCTGTGACACTGGTTGATGCTGCTGTGAAGCCCTGACCCAGACTAAGACTTAATGGCGCTTTTGTAGTTGGCGTCTGTGTGTTTTGTGTCGGTGTTTGTGCCGTACACATGTTTGCGCCACAGATAAATAGTATGACTGTACACACACACAGACACACACACACACACACACACGTCAAGGGTGCCCGTCCTTGTGTGCGGGCGTTCGTCTCCGCCTGCGTGTGTGCACCTGCGTCTGCTGTCCGTGTGTGTGAGGGTCTTGGTTGTGTCTAGTTTCCAGGCAGGCGGAGGGAGTGGGTAGGGACCGTCCTTTGTACTCTGTCCTCCTCTACCCTAAGCTAGCCACAGTAGGGCAATAGTCACTTAACCCAAATCAGAGCAGTGTTCCTCGGCAGCTGGGAGGCACACGGTCTGGGGAGGGGAAGACGGGGGAGGGAGGGATGACTGGTTGGACAACGATGAGGAAGGCGCCTCGTCCCTTTTTTAGCCTAGCCTACCCTGTACCCTGGCCCATTGTTGTGAGAGTGTGTGGTGGGGGCCCCTGTGGAATCAGATGGCCTGTCTGATCCGGTGGTTAAGGGTAGTGAGCCCGTTTTGTGTTGTGGTCCTGACTGCCACTGCTTCAGGGCCCATGGGAGTGGCAGGGAGACACACTCTCTGACAGGGCCTGATATCCAGGTGGTTTATTGGTATCCGCACCGCAGCCAAGACCTCCAGGACGCCAGGCCAGCTCTGTCCTTCCCTTTCCGCCTCCACAGCCCTGCGACAACGCTGCTGCAATGCTTATCTCCTCTCCACTCACTGCCTGCTGAGTGGCCAAGCCTGCTCTTAATTAAATGGAGATTGCGGCAATATTGTATCGGGGAGAAAGATCTGTGTGTGTGTGTTCGCTCCAGCCGTGTAGTGGCCTCGCCGCTGTGCCGAGTCTACCTCAGAGCATCTGCCATTCATTTAGAGGGAAGACAAACACACTGGTGAAAATGTCCTGCACCGATCTGCTCTCTCCCTGTCTTTTGTCCCCCTCTGTCTCCCCTTCCTATGACATATGTGACATTCCACTCTTTTGTATACCTACATTTAGTACATTACATGTTGCACGACAGAACTAAATGCATGGAATTGAAGTTAGCGCTGTTTAAACACGACCCCGTTGGTCTCGCGCAGGGTCTCGGGAGTCATTGATCTGCAGGAGGTGTCTATTTGTTGACGGTAATGTACGTGTGTCGAATCTGTGTCCCTATTTAGGTTTCTACACTGTGTCGGTCTGAAAACAGATGGCAAGTAGGAACAACTCTCCTGTTTAGATATTCCCCTCCATCCCCCGAGATAGACGAGCTTACAGCATTTGAAAGTGTCTGTAGTTTTGTGTATTTTCACTGTGTGTGGGTAGGGTGGGTAGGGTGGGTGATGTGGGGGGTAGTTTGGTGTGGGGAGAGGAGGTGTTGAAGTGGAACAACACACAGATCATTGAGGAAACAATTCTGCTCCCCCAGCTACTGACCCAGAACAACCTGAATCCTCACTAATGGACGGAGGAACACACACACACACACACACACATACTTAGGCATATATACGCACACGCGCACACACAGGGATACGCACTCCAAAGATGCAGACACACACACACACACACAAAGGCAGGCAGACTCACACAAGAAACACTCCTTCCACTCACCATTGCTAGCACGCACACGCATGAATTCAGCAATTAGCCTTTAATTCCAGTAAGGTTTGCTTAGCTTATCTTTGACAGTTGAGTCTCAGCTTTGAAAAGATAATGGGACTATTTAGGGTTGGTTGCACCTGACGTGTGTTTGTGTGTGTGTGTGTGAGAGAGAGGAGGCCCTGGGTTATGGTGAGCACTGCCTGGACGTGCTCACAGCGTGTTGACTTAAGCCTTCAGACTGCGACATCAATCATGTGTGTATGACGGGCTCTCTAACTGCCCTCTGAACCCTGCCCTCTGAACCCTGCCTGCCTGGCTCAGCGTTAGGCTACTTCATCTGCCTGGCGACTCCCGCTCTGCTCTGTGTGTGCATGTATCAACCAGCTCCATTTAAAAGAAATAAAAACACTGAATTTCCTTTTTTCTCTCTCTCTCTCGTCACTTCTCTCTCTCTGCTTCTTTTTCTCTCTCTCTCTCTCTCTCTCTCTCTCTCTCTCCTCTCTCTCCTCTCTCTCCTCTCTCTCCTCTCTCTCCTCTCTCTCCTCTCTCTCCTCTCTCTTCTCTCTCTCTCTCTCTCTCTCTCCCCTCTCTCTCTCTCTCTCTCTCTCTCTCTCTCCCCTCTCTCTCTCCTCTCTCTCTCTCTCTCTCTCTCTGCTTCTTTTTCTCTGCTTCTTTTTCTCTGCTTCTTTTTCTCACTCACAAACCCTCTCTTACACAGACACATTGACAAACCGACAGACACACACGTGTTGTCTCTGCCTCTCTCCATCAGAAAGACCGGGGAATTGGCTGTAAATCCTTCCTTCCCATTTTTTTTCGTTAGACCGCCGAAGCATTTGGAAAAGTTTTTTTGCAATTATATTTAATCATACGTGGCCGGCATCCCAATCAGGCCCTGAGTCCTGGTGATCACATTTACATGGTCTCAGGTTCTCCACTTCCCTCCTGTCAGAGAACACACACATAGAGACAAACATGCGTATATACACTACACACACACACACACACACACACACACACACACGTAAGTGCTGTACCCAGGATACAGCAGGCTCAGGGGCAGGGACCACCTGGATCTTCAACGACTCCTCTCTCTCTCTCCTCCATCCCCTCTTTTTCCTCTCCTTTCCACCTTACTCCCCCTCTCTATTCCGACCATTCGTTGTTTCCTTTTTCCTCCCTTTGCATCCTGTAGTGTGTATGTGATAGATTTGGTCTGTTTTTGTGACTTCATGTGAAATGTTGTTTTGTGTGGATTATTATCATATTAGTGTGTTTGCAGTGTTTCCTCTGGAAATCTTAGTGATTTATTTCACCTTTTATTTAACCAGGTAGGACAGTTGAGAACAAGTTCTCATTTACGTCTGCGACCTGGTCAAGAAAAAGCAAAGCAGTGCGACACAAACAACAACACAGAGTTACACATGGAATAAACAAACATACAGTCAATTATACAGTAGAAAAGTCTGTATACAGTGTGTGCAAATGAGGTAAGATAAGGGAGGTAAGGCAATAAATAGGCCATAGTGACAATAATTACAATTTAGCAATTAAACACTGGAGTGATAGAGACTAGAGTGGTAGCTGTGCAGAATCTGAATGTGCAAGTAGAGATACTGGGATGCAAAAATAAATAGCAATATGGGGATGAGGTTGTTGGGTGGGCTATTTACAGTTGGGTGGGCCTGGGGAGTCTGGTGGCAAGGCCCCAGGGAAACATTTTTGTAGAACGAATGTGAAAATCTCAGTTCTGGTGACTTTTTAAAGGAACATTCTACCCATTTATGTTAGCATAAGAACACGTCATGAAATGTAGAATAAAAGTAAATTCGCTTTAAAAAATCTCAGCTTCATGGCAAAATGTGTAGAAGAGCATGAGGTGACAAACAAGGGAACATGTTCTCTCTGCCTCATGGCAAAATGTGTAGAAGAGCATGAGGTGACATAAACAAGGGAACATGTTCTCTCTGCCGCATGGCAAAATGTGTAAAATTGCACGAAATTGGATGTACAATTTTTTTTTTAAAATCAAATAAAAAAAAATATAAACACAACATTTAAAGTGTTGGTCCCATATTTGGTGAACTGAAATAAAAATCCCAGAAATGTTCCATATGTACAAAAAGCTGGGTGGGCCTATGCCCTCCAAGGCCCACTCATGGCTGCACCCCTGCCCAGTCATGTGAAATCCATTGATGAATGTATTTCAGTTGACAGATTTCCTTAAATGAACTGTAAATCTACGAAACTTGCATGTTGCATTAAACATTTTGGTGTGTGTGTGTGACACACGCCTTGATGACAACTTTGCACACTCTTGGCATTATCTCAACCAGCATCATGAGGTAGTCACCTGGAATGCTTTTCCAACAGTCTTGAAGGAGTTCCCAAGTATGCTGAGCACTTGTTGGCTGATTTTCCTTCACTCTGCGGTCCATCTCAATTGGGTTGAGGTCGGGTGATTGTGGAGGCCAGGTCATATGATGCAGCACTCCATCCCTCTCCTTCTTGGTCAGATAGCCCTTACACAGCCTGGAGGTGTGGGGGGTCATTGTCCTGTTGAAACACAAATGATAGTCCCACTAAGCCAAACCAGATAGGATGGCGTATCGCTGCAGAATGCTGTGGTACCCGTGCTGGTTGTGTGCCTTGAATTCGAAATAAATCAGACAGTGTCACCAGCAAAGCATCCCCACACCATCGCACCACCTCCTCTATGCTTCACAGTGGGAACCACACATGAGGAGATCATCCGTTCACCTACTCTGCATCTCACAAAGACACGGCAGTTGGAACCAAAAAATCTGAAAGGTCAAATTTCCACCGGTCTCATGTCCATTGCTTGTGTTTCTTGGCCCAAGCAAGTCTCTTCTTATTATTGGTGTCCTTTAGTAGTGGTTTCTTTGCAATTCGACCATGAAGGCCTGATTCACGCAGTCTCCTCTGAACAGTTGATGTTGAGATGTGTCTGTTACTTGAACTCTGCGAAGCATTTATTTGGGCTACAATTTCTGAGGCTGGTAACTCTAATGAACATATCCTCTGCAGCAGAGGTAACTCTGGTCTTCCTTTCCTGTGGTGGTCCTCATGAGAGCCAGTTTCATCATAGCGCTTGATGGTTTTTGCGACTCCACTTTAAGAAACGTTTAAAGTTCTTGAAATGTTCCAGATTGACTGACCTTCATGTCATAAAGTAATGATGGACTGTTGTGTCTCTTTACTTATTTGAGCTGTTCTTGCCATAATATGGACTTGGTCTTTTACCAAACAGGGCTATCTTCTGTATACCAGCCCTACCTTGTCACAACACAACTGATTGTCTTAAACACATTAAGGAAAGAAATTCCACAAATTAACTTTTAACAAGGCACACCTGTTAATTGAAATGCATTCCGGGTGAAGCTGGTTGAGAGAATGCCAAGAGTGTGCAAAGCTGTCGTCAAGGCAAAGGGTGGCTACATTGAAGAATCTCAAATATAAAATTATTATTTTGATTTGTTTAACCCTTTTTGGTTTGGTTACTACATGATTCCATGTGTGCTATTTCATAATTGTGCTGTGTTCACTATTATTCTACAATGTAGAAAATAGTACAAATAAAGAAAACCTATTGAATGAGTAGGTGTGTCCAAACTTTTGACTGGTACTGAATGTGTGTATGTATATATTTTTAGTTGTATTATCTGCAGTGGCTGCAACGACTTTGAATGCAGCGGAAAGTGTGTGTGTTTAGTGCTTTAACAGAACTCCCTGGTGCTCTGGCCAGCAAAGTCCAGCTGACCAGCTGAGCCCACCCAGTCTGTGTGAGAGAAAAGCGTGCCTACATTTTTCTTCCTTCTACGGACCATAAAGACCTGTGTGTGTGTGTGTGTAAAGCAGACCCTGTCTGTTCCCCCTTGCTCCTCTCATTTTCCCTGGTGAAAGGCGCCATTATAACTGATTTCCATGACCTCAAGCTAGGGCCCTTGCTGCCTTCCCTTCGTCATGGCCTGTGTGTGTTTGTGTGTGTGTGTGTGTGTGTGTGTGTGTCCCAGTGTACTTACTCGCGTTGTCGCCTTTGTGGATTTGTGCGAATGCACTCCTGTGTGCTCTCTCTATCTCTCTCTCTCTCTCTCTCTCTCTCTCTCGCTCTCTCTCTCACTCTCTCTCTCTATCTCTCTCTGGGTGTCTCCTCTCTCTCTCTCTGGGTGTCTCCTCACTCTCTCTCACACACACACACACACACACACATTCTAACTGCTTTCCATGACCTCCAGCCAGGACCCTCCTATGCGGCCTGCCTCGCAGCGCTTGTTTAGACAACAGTGGTGCACATGTTGGCTGAAATATAGCCGCTGCGCTGGCCTGCTCGGGTGAATTAAGCTGCGGCATGTGTGCTTAAACCACGACAGCTCACTGATTTATCCATATATTTAAATGATTGATTTAAGAGCCCACCAGCCAACACTTGTCGAAGCTGTGAAGAGCGGGAGGTGGAGCTGGGACCTAGGAGATGAGACGATCTGTATAAATATATACAGGCGGGGTTATTCATTGACAGAATTCATAAAAACACGGCTGGAATATTTGATTCAGAGGCTGAGGAGTTTTTATTCAGCTCAAAATGGATATTTGTATGGTGATTTATTGATGGCTTTTTCAACACTCAATGTTTCACATTTTCAAATGAACTGCACCATTTTGGTTTATTATGGTTGAAAGTGGGACATAAGCAAGATGTTTTAAATGTTAGAAATGAATGGAAGAAGGAAAAGCGTATGAAAACGCATCGGTCCCCACACACACACACACACACACACACACACACACACACACACACACACACACACACACACACACACAGAGTGATATGTGTGCGTTTTATTAGCTGTCTCATTATTAAATGTGTTGGAGGCTGGCGGACAGAACATTCCATTTCTTTAATGTCTCCCTCTCGTCTCCCTGTTCCCTCCATTCCACTCCTCCCTCCGTTCGTTCCTTCGTTCCCCCGTTCCTCTTTGATAATACTTTTCCTTGAGCTCATAAAAACCAGAGGCTCTCAGAGCACCACCTCTTTCCCTTTGCTCTTTTTCATCATGCAGTTATATTTCTCTCTCTCTGTCTCTCTCTCTCTCACTGTCTCTCTCTCTCACTGGTCAGTTTTATTACTTCTCTCTCTCACTGGTCCGTTTTATTACTTCTCTCTCTCTCTCTCACTGGTCCGTTTTATTACTTCTCTCTCTCTCTCTCACTGGTCCATTTTATTACTTCTCTCTCTCTCTCTCTCTCTCTCACTGGTCAGTTTTATTACTTCTCTCTCTCTCTCACTGGTCAGTTTTATTACTTCTCTCTCTCTCTCACTGGTCAGTTTTATTACTTCTCTCTCACTGGTCAGTTTTATTACTTCTCTCTCTCTCACTGGTCAGTTTTATTACTTCTCTCTCTCTCACTGGTCAGTTTTATTACTTCTCTCTCTCTCTCTCACTGGTCAGTTTTATTACTTCTCTCTCTCTCTCTCTCTCTCTCTCTCTCTCTCTCTCTCTCTCTCACACTGGTCAGTTTTATTACCTCTCTCTCTCTCTCTCTCTCTCTCTCTCTCTCTCTCTCAAATTCAAATTCAAATTCAAGCTGCTTTATTGGCATGAAAAACATTGTGTCAATATTGCCAAAGCAACAATGTATACAATATACATTGTAACAAAATTGTAAATGATAGCAAATAATAATATAAAATGGTAGTAAATAATAATACAAAAATAAATACAATAAAATGGTAACAGTCTACAGTAAACATTAATAATTATAGTAATAACAATAATAGTAATAATAAGTAAATTACTGTTTACTATGCAGATGTTATTATTCAGTGTCCCTCAGGCTATGGCAGGAAAATACATATTTGGCTGCAAGAGGAGCCATTGCTCCTTCGCCCATGAGTATTCTTAGTTTTTCCTCTGGGTTCAATTTGTAAAAATGTGGAATATATGTAGTAATTTCTGTGAATAATGAATCTCTTTGTGAGGAATATTTATCACAGTAAAGGAGAAAGTGCATCTCTGTCTCTACCTCCCCTGTCATGCAGTGACCACATACACGCTCCTCT